>NC_028638.1:38013125-38016197 GCF_001406875.1 Solanum pennellii
CCCGCCGGCCTCGAGGCATCGTCGTGCCCCCAGGCCCCCACCCCCCGCCTCGAGGCACCGTCGTGCCACAAGGCCCTCCTCACCCCGCCTCAAAGCACGGTCGTGCCTTGAGGCCCCCCAACCTACCTGCCTTAAAAAAACAAAGTTAGAAAAATGCACTTAAACGATTTGATTTATAAACTTTGTTGGGCTGAGTAATTATCAAATATTTTGTTTCATACCTAACGAAGGAATTTGTCTCTCCATTCTTTCACTATAAGAAGATAGGAACCAAGGGTCTCGTTTTATCCAGTCTATCTTGATCCTGAGGCATGTACACGGTTCTGAGTAAATAAATCACCATACTAAAAGGACACAAGTTATGCTGAAGTTTCACAAATTAATCAAGAAAAGGTAGATGAGAAAAGGAACACCTATATTCAAGAATAGCAAGGAAGGAGCAGAAGAAAAGGCAGATGGTGCAGTATTAATATCATTGAAGCTCCTTGCTGATAAACACCTACACCCTCTGCTTTTCTTTCTTATTGAATCTCCTTGCTGATAAACATATGGTGCCTATTAATATCGACCAGTAGTTAATTTTCAAATGCAATGTGTCTGGGACAAGCCTGTACTCCTTGGAAACCTAGCATCGAACAAGTTCCATATAAAACTGACGAATTCATGAGCTCAACCACATTAATTAAGTCTGTACTCGTGGGCACATTGACATTTCATCAGGGACACAGCTTTAGAGAAGAGAGATATTAGAAATTTACCTCAACATTAACATGCACGCATGCTAGGATTGATGTATTTATGTACTTTTGCCATGAAATCATAATGTGGAAGGCCTTATCTTTGGCGAGTACAATGACCAAAGTTAACAATAAAACATATTCGACAACTGGCAGCAAATGTCAGTAAAACTGCAATAATGTTAAAGTAATCAGCAACATCCAATTCAAAGAGCCAAAGAGCTGAAAAGAGATAAGAGGGTAAACATTTTATTACCTTTGAGTCAGAGGCTCTCAAGTGTTTGTATATGTCAGAGGCCATTGTAGCACATAACTATGGGTCAGCAAGATCTTTATCAATGTTGACTATTTTATCCCCTGATTCCAAGTCCACAAGTACATTTCTCTTACATATATCTGCTGCGGGGACAAGAACTACTCTCTGCTGAAAAGATCAAAACCTGTTGCTTTGACATTTTTTGAGATGCAGATGGTGCTACATGCCTTCTTCTCGATGGAATCAACTGCAGCCGACTTTCGGACTTCCCATTGTGTCAGAAGTTGACATAAATTCATCCATGGAGACTAAATGATCCATCTGAGTGAGATGGAGAAATGTCCATGCTGCAAGTGGCCGGAAGAGGAATGGGAACAATACTTTGAATAGAAACATGTTTGTTGCTTGGTCTGACAGAGGAGGATGTTGGTAGAACAACAGTCTCTGAGGAAACTGCATTACTGTTGCAAGTATAGAAATGTTCTTCTTAATACTTACAATCTTGGATGTACATGGTACCTTCCAAAGCCAAAAATGATTCCTAGTTAGTCACAAGTTCAAATACAAAAAACAATCTCTTTTTCATTCCTAAGTAGTCACAACTCAGATACAAAAAACAATTTTTTTTTAAATTTACTCACATTTCAAAACAGCTTATAAAATAAAAGGTACCCAACTGTCAAAAAGTTTCTTCAACCAAGAACTTTTTTCAAATGTTCAAAATGCAAAGTGATCAGATAAACAAAAGGCAGGAATTATCAAATCTGAAAATCGTCGAAAGAGGTGTCTTGATAAACGTTCTTTTGTTTTGAATTCGAAATTTGAATATTTCTAAAAAAAGCAGCGAAAAATGAGAGAATGCATATCGATCCACATTGGTCAGGCCGGTATTCAGGTCGAAAATGCATGCTTGGAACTTTACTGCCTTGAGCATGGCATTTAGCCTGATGACCATATGCCAGGCGACAAGACAGTTGGAGTAGGTGATGATGCATTCAACACCTTCTTTAGTGAAACTGGAGCTGAAAAGCATGTTCCCGGTGTTGTCTTTGTGGATCTTGAGCCTACTGTCATTGATAAAGTCAGGACATGAACATATAGGCAACTCTTTTACCCTGATCAGCTCATCAGTGGAAAAGAAGATGCAGCCAAAAACTTTGCCCGTGGACATTATACAATTGAGAAGGAGATAGGTGATCTCTGCTTGGATCGTATTAGGAAGCTACGGTTGTACTGGTCTTCAAGGTCTCCTGGTTTTCAATGATTTTGGTGGTGGAACTGGTTCAGGTCTTGGGTCACTTCTGCTGGAGCATCTCTCTATCGACTATGGAAAGAAATCAAAACTTGGTTTCACCTTTTATCCATCACCACAGGTCTCTACCTCTGTGGTGGAACCTTACAACAGTGTCCTGTCGACCCACTCCCTTCTTAAGCACACTGATGTTGCAATTCTTCTTGACAATGAGCTAGGCCATTTTTGTGTATCAGACACCGAGAAATTCTATACGGAGATCCAGGAGATTATACTTGCTAGGTATAATAAGACTTTTGATTGGTCACTTAAGGCAAAGATGATGGGGAAGAAGGCAATAGAGGCTGCCAGGATCTTTGTTGAAGAGACAGGAATAAGTGATTCACTTACAGCGGAAGATTTTCTTGTAGAGAGAGAGGAAATGTTAAAGATTTTCTTGTAGAGAGAGAGGAACAAGTGACCTCATGCCAGGTACAATTTTAATAAACACAAGAGAGAATATTTTTGTTTATTCATTTCTCATGTTTCAGCTTTCTCACCCTTCCTCAATTCTGTTCATAAGAGGAGCAGACATTTGCACATGTAAAACTTATGGAATTGACTATTTATCTTAAATGGCAAAAAAATGTGGATCTTGATCAAATATTCAAATCAATTTCTTCACTTTCTATATAACCTTTTTGACTGAAGACGTAACAGTATTATATATGATTTCCCTTCAAAAGAGAGTTCTGATTTTCATATTACACATGGATAGATATCGTAACATTAAAATAATATATATATACATACATACATACATATATATATATATATATATATATATA
>NC_028638.1:38016657-38021768 GCF_001406875.1 Solanum pennellii
ATATATATATATATATATATATATATATATATATATATATATATATATGTATGTATGTATGTATGTATGTATATATATATATATATATAAATTATGCAGTTTACCTCCCATATAGGCATCCAAATAGGACTGAACCCTTTGTCAGGCTATTGTTTCCTCAAAATTTTGAAGTAAGACATCAGTTTTTCCACAATATCATTTTTTTTTTGTTGTATGAAGAATTTTAGGGCCAAAACAAATCATTGATCAATCATACTACTTTTTACCTATTACTTTCCTTATTTGAGCATTCAACTCTCTCGTATACTTTTACCTCCATAACTTGTGCAAAAAGCACGGGGGAAGTATAATTGTGGGGAAGTATAATTTGATCCAGTAGATGTTGAATTTAATTCTGTGTAGTCTTAAATAGACATGCAGGGAAAGATGGAACATTTTTCTGTTATATCTGGTAATTCTTTCAATACTCAAGTTGGATTCTATACTTCCTATTAATGAAAAAGAAAAGAGCGATGGAGGTGGTGGATATGTTTTCATGAATCTCTTTTGACGCAAGATCTTATCCTTCTACATTCCAAATTTTGCTGAGGAAGTAACCAGTTGAGATACCCATATTGCATAAACATACACAAGCTGCTAATGGGGTTTCAATCTTTACTCTTTATCTCCATATTTTCCTGCTAATAGGGCCTAGCTTATACACATTTTTACAAAGAACTACCAATAGGACATTTGCAAGCACTCATTGGACATTGAGCGCCCGACATACACCAGTATTAACCGTCTTATTTCACAGGTTATCTCTTCACTTACTGCTTCTTTGAGGTTTGATGAAGCCCTAATGTTTATGTCAATGAATTCCAGACCAACCTTGTTCCCTACCCCAGGATTCATTTTATGCTTTCTCATCCGATGCTTCTGTCATTTCAACCGAGAAGGCCTACCATGAGCAGTTGTCACTTGCAGAGATCACCAACAGTGCTTTTGAGCCATCTTCCATGATGGTCAAGTGTGATCCTCACCACGGGAAGTACATGGCTTGCTGCCTTAAGTTCCGTGGTGATATTGTGACAAAGGATGTGAATATTGTTGTGGCTACTAAGCGCACCATCCAATTTGTTGACTGGTGCCCTACTGGATTCAAGTGTGGTATCAACTATCAGCCAACATGTTCAAGGTGCAAAGGTATGTATGTATGATTTCCAACTCAACCAATGTTGCTGAGGTCTTCTCACGCATTGAGCACAAATTTGATATGATGTATGCCAAGCGTTCTTTTGTGCACTGGTATGTTGGTGAGGGTATGGAGGAAGGTGAGTTCAGTGAAGCACGTGAAGATCTAGCAGCTTTGGAAAAGGATTACAGGAGGTTTGGTGCTGAACTGGAAGAAGGAGGCGATGATGATCACGAGGAATACTAAAACCCCCACACAAATTTATACAAGAAACCCCTAACCAACATACAGAAACAGAGACCATCATTTCCCTTGCATACACAAATTTTTACAAGAAACCCCATAACCAGCTTTCACAAACAGAGACCATCACTTTAATCACAAAACCCACCTACATTTCCCTTGCATACAAAAATTTATATAAAAAACCCCATAACCAACATACAGAAACAGAGATGGGTAATCAAAAGAATACACAAACGAAGAAGATAAAACCCATCACTCAAATTATTTTCCTACAGTAAAAAAAACACATACATAATAAACAAGGGAAAAGGGTCAAATATGCCCCTAAACTATTAGAAAATGTCTAGATATACCCTCCGTTTAAAATTTGGTTCACTGATGCCTTCGCCATCCAACTTTTGGTTCAAATATGCCCTTATGGGCGTTATTTGCCATGTTGGACATATCCAACTCATTTTTCATTTCTTTAAATGCCACATGGAATTGCCATGTCATTTTGGCCTTACCACATAACATTTATATGAAAATGGAAAGATATTCGGACTTATAAACACCTAATCCGACCCATAAATCAACCCCCTTTTAAATAAATTATCCGACCAATTTTCAATAATTTTGTTTAATTTTAATTTTTTTTAATAAATTTCGAAAATGAGTAATTGATTAATGAAAAAATAGAAAAATATGAAATAAGTATAAAATTAATGCCAAAAATTCATAAATAATTATAGTAACCTTAAATTCAATTTAAACACTTTTTTAAAAAAAATTATTTTTTTCGATAAATCCCGAAATGAGTAATTGATTAATAAAAAGTATGAAAAAAAATATAAAATTAACGCAAAAATTAAAAAATAAATACAGTAACCTTAAATTCAATAATTTCAACATTTTTTTAATTTTTAATTTTTTCGACAAATCCCAAAAATGAGTTTATTAACAAAAAAATATGAAAAAATATAAAAATTACGCAAAAAATTCACAAATAAAAAATAGGAAAATATGAAAAAAATAAAAAATAAAAAAAATGTTGAAATTATTGAATTTAAGTTTACTATATTTATTTATGAATTTTGACGTATATTTTTTATTTTGTTTTCATATTTTTACCTTTTTATTAAAAAAATTACTCATTTTCGGGATTTGCTGAAAAATATAAAAATTTTATAAAAATTGTAGATTGAAATGTTACTATATTTATTTGTGAACTTTTGGCTTTAATTTATATTTTTTTCATACTTTTCATATTTTTTGTTAATCAATTACTCATTTTCGAGATTTATCAAAAAATAAAAAACTTTAAAAAAATTGAAATGTTAGATTTAAGGTTACTTTATTTATTTGTGATTTTTGGCGTTAATTTTATATTTTTTTCATATTTTTCCTATTTTTTATTAATCAATTACTCATTTTCAGGATTTGCCGCAATAATAAAAATTAAACAAAATTGTTAAAAATGGGTCGAATAGTGAATTTAAAATAGCTGATTTATGTGTCGGATTAGGTGGTTATGAGTCAGAATATCTTTTCATTTTCATATAAATGTTATGTGGTAAGGTCAAAATGACATGGCAATTCCATGTGGCATTTAAAGAAATGAAAAATGAGTTGGATATGTCCAACATGGCAACTAACGCCCATAAGGGCATATTTGGACCAAAAGTTGGACGGCGAGGGCATGAGTGAACCAAACTTTAAATGGAGGGTATATCTAGACCTTTTTGAATAGTTTAGGGGCATATTTGACCGTTTTCCCAATAAGCAAAGACCAAAAACAAAGAAACAATCACAAGTTTGGAGGAATGAGAAATTGAGTTTATGAGCAGAGACAGTGTATGATTCGAGTTATTCGAAAGTGCCCGCCGTCTTCAGCATTCAATTTTCCAGTCTCCAACCCCCATGAATTCGCAGCCATTTGCTTGTCTTCGAACTCGAAACGTTCAAAAATTCAAAACCCTTATTAAGAAAATAAAGAAGAAGAGAGCCGTTATCTGTATTGTGAAAAATGGAGTAATATATAGTACGTTAGTAGCGAACAATGTTTGGGACCGCTAAAATCATCGTTTCAAAATTTCGTGAATGAGTTTCACAAGACGTTTTCCTTGACTTCTTTTTTTTTCCAAATCAAATATTTTTAAGAATAATATAAATACTATGTTAATTCTGTCCTTTTGTTTAAATCTATACTTCACCAATTTTTATATAAATAATTGATTTACGTTCTTTTTGAGATTTAATTTCTCTTAAAATAATTTTCAAAAAAAAAGTTTCTCCATTATTCATATTTTTATTCTTGGAGTTAATTTTCCATCAATTGCATTATAAAATTACTTTTGTTTCATGAATGCCAGTTGAGAGAAAGAAATTTTTTGACAGAAATTTTTTGACGTATTTAATATTCTTTTGAGAAAAATAAAAGAAGATGAATGATATTTTTATTCTAAAAAGAAACACAAGTAATTTTTATAGAATATGTGTGAACATCCATACAAATAACTCTTTTAACTTAAAAATAAAACTTATTTTTTCATATAGAAGTGATTCTCCCTTAGTCTCAACATATATGATATACTTTAATGTCATATTTTATACTGATTAAAAATAATTCAATTATTAACCTCTGAAATGATTCATAGTCAGAAAATTATCTAAGATTGTTTTAGACCATAAATTTTAAAAATTTTCTTTTAAAAAGGAAAAATTATGTTAAATTAAACGATATCACATAAATTAAAACGGGATAATATTGTACATATAGTACAACATTTTGTCATATGATTTTGAAGTGATACTTCAAGGGATGGTTAGCAAAGTTTTGTCATTTTTGTTGGTCATTGCTCTTTAGATTGTCAAATAAGAAAATCCATAGATTCTCACTACTTTGAAAAAGTAATGATTCAAACAATGTTGATCCAATAGATTGCTAGTAGTAATTTGTTAAAGCAGTAGATATATGTTTCAATTAATAATAATTATTTTAAAAAGTCACTCAAATTTCATTTTTTTAAGAATCACTCTACAAGAGAAGAACTAGGTAAAAGATAAATAGTCTAAACGACGTAAGTTTTAGATCTATCAACAGGTGACCACAGATCATAACGTACCCTTCGCACAATAAATCTACTTTGAAGTTGACTTCTTTGCTTGGCCACTCGTCGAAATGTGTACGAGATACCATAGGGGCCCAATATCTCAATAACATCTTTGTCTAAAGGTTCGAAGGAGACTTCACATCCGAAACACACAAACATCTAAATACAAAGTTATTCAACGCATGATCGATCCAAGAACTAAGAGGGTAGAAGTCTTGTCTCAGGAAATGAGCTTGCTTGTTAGTGGTCATATTATTCGTCTAAGGGAAGATGCCTTTCCGGGGCCTATCCCCATTCGTCAATCACTTTCTTGAGTTGATGTTTAACTTGCACCAAAATCCATATCTATGTTCACTAAACTTGCTTTCTTTTTTTCTTTCATCAAAATCGACCTCAACAAACATCTCTTTCATTTTCGGCTCTTCCCATTCCATACCATAAATAGACATCTTTGCTTCATCGGTATTGGCACTAAAGGCTCTACCCCGCCCACCAGTCCTTTATGGAGTTAGCCAACTATAAATATGTTGAATGCCTTGAATTGGACCCGTTACAAACAGAAAGGACGGGGGTCTCGCTGCCCGGTCAGCGAGTCGGGG
>NC_028638.1:38022026-38046010 GCF_001406875.1 Solanum pennellii
TAGCTTAGCACTATATATAGACGCTATGGCAAACCCTATTCTGTAATTCTGTTCTTGCCTCTCCATAATAAAACTGCTCTCCCTCTTCCCCGTGGACGTAGCCAATTTATTGGTGAACCACGTAAATCTGTTGTCTTGTTTTTCGCGTTTATATTTTCTCGTATTATCTCAAATTCCGCATAACAAAATAAGTAAGAAGGGTTCTGGACATTTGAAAATAAAAATAACAAACTATACAGTTTGAAAATTGAAATGTTGTTATTACAATTTGAGCATCATAAATGCTCACCTTCTACGACATGAACATTTTGTCAAATAAGTTAGTTATAACAAATCCAGCGAAAACCTTGAAAACAGAAGCAGAAAAGAATGGCGTTAATGAACTTGAGTTGTAACATGTAAATTTTTTTCGCAGTTCCTAAAACATACTCCAAGAATGTAGAAAAGTAATGGGCTTTATTGAAGAAAAACCTGAATGCATCCAAGAATGTACACTGCATAGTAACGACGTCCATGAACTATCATGTCAGCGATCATAGCAAGGGTCATGTGTTAGGACCGAAAATAAGCAGGTGTGAACGCGGAAGCTAGCAATGCAAACCTCGAAAGACCACGAGTAAGAAGACAACGAGAAATATACCAAAAGATACAAAGATTTAACGTGGTTCGGTCAATCGACCTACGTCCACAAAGGAGATGAGTAATTCACTATAAATATAAGAGTACAAAATACAGAGAGAAAACAACCTCAACCAAATTCACTCAGAATACATGGGAGGTTCACACAAGTGATAACGTATCAAGCTTGTGACCCACAAATTCTCCCTCTAACCAAAACTCTCAAAGCCCTTAAGACTACATTGTGAATGCTGATTAAGTTAGAAGGAACATTCCTCTATTTATAGAGTCCTAAACCTTTTCCTACTAGAAAAAGGATTAGTCAATCCAAAACTTTTTCCTAAAAGGAAAACCTATTCATGGTAAGAAATTTAGGGCAAATAAAACCCAACATTATGGTCAATGATATGCACAGTGTAGCAACTAATGGTGTTGTGCATAACTACATCTGATTAGCTGATGTGATGTAGAAAACAGCTTCTGAGCTTGGTTAAGTTAATTGATCGACTAGAAGCTTGTGAAGTCGCTATATTCTAATTGCAACCAGACCTAGACGATGGAAATGGACCATCGTTATATCTTTTCCGATTCAGTTGAATACTAGTTAAGTTTCTTTCCTCTACTTTAATTGTCATAAGTTACATCAACTCGAGATGTCCATTGATGGAGCTCTCTTCATAAGATTAATAGTATCAAAATTTTCCTAATTTTGACATAATAAAGAATCTCCAGATTCAGGTAAATTTTCCTTATTTAATTGTTTTATCTCATTTCAAGTAGTTTAAGTTAACTTATTTCTGGAGCCAAACATGTATCTAGTTCACAATCAATTCGAGACAAGTTATCTATTCTTTTTATGTGCATCAATGATCACTGGACTTTTTTAAAAAAAAAAAGAAATTAGAGAACGAGGTGGTAGGTTGGGGGTATATTTATAAATAAGCCACACGTTGTTTAATATCTAACAATTGCAAGCTGCAACGCCCTGATGGAAGACCAAT
Organism: Solanum pennellii; assembly: GCF_001406875.1. Taxonomy (NCBI): domain Eukaryota; kingdom Viridiplantae; phylum Streptophyta; class Magnoliopsida; order Solanales; family Solanaceae; genus Solanum; species Solanum pennellii. The sequence goes on from NC_028638.1 coordinate 38,023,646, forward strand.
GTGTACCAAAATTTAAATGTTGTATTAATGTTTTTGCCACTACATTTTTATATTTATAAATCTAAAAAGTTTAATATTTATTGACAATTGAAGTCTACTTTTGCACAGATATGTTGGATCCTTCGCTTCACTATAGGGGAAAATCTAATGAGTTTGGCCATTTACCCTTATTTGGTACCGACGCTTGTGCACATGTTAATCCATTTTAGGAAAACGATAAAAAAAGGCCTTTAAAATTATAGAAAATTAATTAAAAAATTCTTCGTTTATAGTTTGACTCATAAATATTGTTACTGTCAATATTTTGATTCGAAAAACTAATTCCAACCTAATTATCTATTTTATACTCTAAAAATGAATCTGCTTTTCTTCCCTTAATATTATATAAAAAAAATTTTGTTATCTCACCATATAAATCATTTTTTTCAAATAATAATCTATATAATCTTCATATAATATAAAATTTTTATATTTTTCAATTATTTATTTAAAAAAAAATTACTTTATTCTAAATAACATAAATGCGACAAATATTTCAACAAACAATTCAAATCAAAGTAAAATTCGTGATAAACTTCAATTATAGCATGAATTTTGCATTATCATAAAAAAAGAAATATTTTAAATTTTTATATAAATATTTAACTTTCAAAATTGTTAAATATCTCCCATAATTGTTCTATTAATGCATTACGGAGTTTTTTAGATTAACGATTGCACCATGTAACCAATTATGTTGTATACTAATATACTTCCTCTATTCCATTTTAAACTATCGCATCAAGTATTTTCATGTTCATTAAAAGTGTAGTCTAATCACTCATCACTATAACATAAAAGTAAATTGCTTGAATTATCATGTAAATACATTCTTCATAGTAAAAAATAATTATAATTTTGAATTACATATTTAAAGTGATAAAAACTTCTAGAAAATCAAATTAGAAAGAAATGTTAATTCGAAGTAGAAATAATATATTTATCAATGATATATTTTTGGATATTATATTATTTAGAAAATAATTACAAATACTAGAAAATTGATTAATAGTCTTGAATAATATAAAAATAATTTAAAAAACACATACTTAAAGTGCTAACTTTTTTTATAAAATAAAAAATTACCAATTCGGAAAAAGGTAGTAACTTTTCAATGGTATATTACATAAGAAAATAATTACAATAATAGTGACTCAATTAATGATATTGTAAAAATAAAATTAAAAAAAAAAGTTAAAGGTCAATAGTATGAATAGATAGAGTACAAAGAGTATATGGAGAGTGATTATTTGGGTTGGAGATGGTCTGAGGAAGCATTTGGGAGGAAGACAGTCCAATGACCTTCCCAAGCCATGGGTGCACAAAAGACCATTTATGGGATACACGTATGATCACTACACTTCAATCGAGTTATTCTATTTGACCTCAAGAGGAGAGAGCAGAACAAATCCACCTTTTGAGTTAAACAGCTATGTCGAATCACTCTGTTGGAACAAATCAAAAAACAGAGGAAAGAAAAGGGAAGGAAGAGGCAGAACAAAGTCCAACTGATGCCAGGGGAGGGAGCATTTCTTAGAAATCTTCGACTCAAAACAGCTAGGTCGACTCTATTAGAAATTTAGAACAAATCAAGAAAACAAACTCTTAACATAACAAACTGAACGGATGTTAACAAAAACAGCCGAGCAGATGCCATCAGCAGTAGCTGTTAAGCATCGTTAAGTTCAGAAAAGAAAAGAAAAAACCCTGTAGACAGAACAAAAACACACAACAAAATATGCACATAACTGGCTTTGCATAATAGAACACGTTATTCTTGCCAAAGCCCAAATAGTTACAACTTAATGGCACTTGAACAAGATGAAAGCTCGCAGGTCCTTAACTTATATAACATATCCATTAAAGAAAGAGTTTAGATCCAAGACTGTGAATTAGGGCATTGAATTACTCCACATGGCAAGATAGAAAGTATGTCACCCGGATTTAGAAGATAGAAAAAAACAAAGTATAACGAAAATTCTAAGAGATTGAAGTACACTCTGTTTCATCCATGTCATTCATCAAACTCATGCATGTGATCCAACAGATAGTTTGCAGCCATCTCCTCATTTTTGTTGCATGCAAAATATACTTGCAACACCAAAGCTCGATCGAAACCCATAGCTTCAAGCTGTAAAGATCAACACCAACAAAGCAGAAATGAAAAGCAATATCACATCAGAATAATATTTCATATCTGCTAAAGCTCAGTGAAATATACATCACAAACTGAAAATGTAGAATTTGGAAGACAGAGCGACATTCATAATAGTTTTGCTTCTTTTTAGGTAAGTAGTGGAAGATCAAAAGACATGTGCAACTATTACTGTTGTACACAGACCCAATAGTCCTTCCAGTTAAATTCACATGCAATGCAGCATGAAACTACCAAGTAATGCTCCATCCAAAAAAAAAAAGAAGGTAATGCTCTATCAAGTTAGAGAAGCATTCTTGCTTTACCAGTTTGAGAGGATTCTCTGAAAAAACCTCAATCAATCTTTTTTATGAACTTGTGTAAAAAGAATACAAGCAAGAATGTTTCATGGAAACGTGGTAATGAGAAAGTAGAAACATCCCCTCAAGTGTCGGAGGTGGGAAATTGTGTTAAATGGCTTTAGGCACCCAAAGGTGAAGCATGGGTAGTTTGTGATGTGGTATGAAAATCATGGAGAGGCGAGGGTTCAAATCCTGGCAGAGACAAAGAACGATTTCTTCACACTTGCCCAGGTCTCGGTGAGCAGAATAACCAAATAGTTATGGCGGTAGAAGGTAGCATAGGCACCCGGTCGAATAATAGTGCACACAAATTTGGCCCGACCTCCACCATACTTGAAAAACAAAACAACACATCTTGACAAGTGTAACCTAATGTTTTCCACACAGATTACCATTTGGCTCTTAATATGAGGAAGAAGAGACTGTGAAAAGAGTAATTCCATATCAGTACGGTATAAGATTAAATGGAGTGCCAATAACTCGTTCACATGGTCATGGGGATTTAAGGCAGGAACTTGTGAATGAAAAGGGAGAACAGAATAATATGGCAAACTACACCTTACATTTGGCAGACAATATGGAAAGGGTAGGAATATTAGGTGTACTGAAAAAGGGGGAATACAAAAGCAGAATCAAGTATAACAGTTTGTGATAGCTGTGTTTATAGAGAAAGGCAGAATGTAGAGAAGGTGCTGAAATCTCATGGATTCATTAGTGCTCTCTGCATTAAGAATCCGTAAATGCATTTGTTGTGGAATATTACATAAAGTGGTTACTGAGCACAGCATTTAGAAATATAGCGGTACTGGAGATTACTCTTGTCAATAGTGTAAGCACTTTTGAAGCTTAAACACAGATATAGCACTTTTGAAGCTTAAACACAGATATAGCTGTTGAATATGACATCTAAATATGAAGGATCTGTTTTTTTAAAAAAAATCAAATATGAAGGATCTGAATGTAAAATAAATTCTCCAAGCTCTGGTATTTTTACACATCAGCACATGAAAAATCATGGACATAAAATGTGCATGCAGACTACCTAATGTTACATGCAAGAAAAATGAGTTAAGTTTAAAAAAAAACTGGTTTGGCACCCTCAGCACTTCAACTATCAAGTAATAATTTGCAAATCCTACCGTTGTCGTGTAAAAGGAAGCAGGAACAAGGCGTAGATTTGTCGTTAACATTCCAGTCTTACAGGAAAACTGTCATGAAATGAACTAGATCTAACAGAACCTGTAACCATGTGGCACAAGCTAAAAGATATATAAAGAACTTACTCGCTCAATAGCCTCACGCTCTTCAGGTGTGACAGTCACAGCTTGTGGTATAGCCCCTGCCGGCTGCCCAGGCACATTCCTGATAGTACCATATTATGACAAAGTCAGCCTCACATACAGATATGGAGATGTCAAAAAAAGGATTTTGGATGGCTAGAAGCGTAAGTTGCTGTGCCTCATATGCATCCAGCTCCCTAATTCAAAACAAGAAGTTCTCACCCTTCCCCCTCAACGGGTTCATTGATGAGGCGCAAGAAGTCAGCTTGATGCTCTTGAATCAGCCGCATCAGTTGAGGATTTTGCTTACCCAACTCCTGGAGCATTGGCTGCAGATAGAAAAAAATGACACCGTTCCAGTTTCCAGAAACCATTTGTAAAAGCTTTGAGCAAACAAAATTAAAAGCCTTATGTGTCCGTCTGCGTGTGAGATACCTGCAATATCTGTGGGTTTGCTTGCACCATTGCTCGGAGGGCTTGAAACTGTTGAGGGGAAAAGAGGTTAAAAAATTATACTTACAAATTAATTACCAATTTTACAGAAGTAGGATATGCACCTGTGGACTATTGCTTAAGAAATCCAAATTTCCAGCTGCAGCATTTGAACCCACATTTGGAAGGCCCTGATGGTAAATTTGAGATAATTTTTAGCATTTTAGATAAAATGTGAGAAGCACAAACTTAAATTTTCTGGTGGATTTCACCACCTGAGGAAAGAGATCCAAAGGATTAGCATTTGGCCCACTGGACGGAACAGCTGGCTGTGAAGCCTGAACAGGGGGATTTACAGCCTGTCCGCTAGCAGGAGCAGCAGGTGGGATTTCTGCTTGCTCAGGAATACCCTGAATGATAACGTCAATAAAAAGATGTGATATTAGAAGACAAAAGGAGATACTAGAATCTATCACAACACAAGCACTAACTGCCAACAGAATATGGACATTTTCCTACTTTCTGAACTACTTATATTTTCTGGGGAAAGTAACTTCAAGAGAACATGAAGCTTCAGGAATGATATGCGTTCAATGCACAAAGTAAAGAACTTAATCAATTGTGAACTCACAGAGTACAGGTATTCAATAGCTCTCTCTGGATTGTTATATGCAGCCCGTAGAGCACGCACAACCGTATCCCGTTCCCAACTTCCACCACCCATATCAAGAATCTGTTGAACCGTAGTTTCCAAGGTACTTCCAGCAACAAGGTTTGATGCCGCTTGACCATACACGTCTGTCAGGGGACTGTTTGACAAAGACAGCAACATAAAGAATGACCAAGCTAATCACATAGCATGACCAAAAAGTAATTTTCTAGTCCAACATGTTATGATGTACTCACTTAGCGGCAGCTGGAGCTGGAGCTGGAGCTGCAGCAGGAGCAGGAGTTGGAGCAGGAGCAGATTGTGCACTAAAAAACCAAATAAGCTTAAGCTAACTAAACCACAAACAAAAGAATTGATTCTAAGCATCTTCCAACTAACAGCAAAAAGTTATGGGGAACAGAAACTCACGGTGCCACACTTGCAGCAGTTGCTTGAGGTGCTACTGTCTGTGTAGGTTGGCCTGTGGTTGCAGGCTGGGCCTAGTCAAACAGATAACATCAGCTAACCATTACAAATTCATACAACCATCTTTAGATTGTTCAAAGCACAAGATGGCAGACTTCAAGTACCCCAGAACAGCTCAAGTAATATAATCATTACACAAGCCTCAGCAAAATCACTCTCTCAGCTCATAGATCAACTATAAAACTCATAAACCAAACATGTGTCTCCAAATATACAAGTACAAGTGTAGGTTACAAAAACAAACAACATTCATCACATGTTTTTAGCAACAGGAAAACAACGGAACAGATGTCATCACTCATCAGCTCCCAAATAACCATTATAGATTCATACAATCATCTTCAAATGGTTCACAGCATAAGATATAAGGCTCAAGTGCCTCAGAATAGCACAGGTAATATAATCATTTCACAAGACTCATAAAAATCACTCTCTTTCATCCCATGGTTCAGCTACAAAACTCATAAACCAAACATCCATCTCCACATATACAATTACAGGTGTAGGCTACAAAAACAAGCATCATTCAACACATGTTTTGCAACAGGCAAACAAAAAATATTAGATGAAGGTAGTAATCACAACAACACTTATACACATTTAATTTAAAGGAAGTTGAATTCAATCTCAATTGTCTCACTAGAAACAGAAAGTGCATTAAAGAAGTCAGAAGTCAGCAAGTAAAGCTCTCACCGAATTTGAAGGTGCAGGCTGTGTAGCTGAGGTTCCACTTGCTGAAACCTTATTCTACAATAATCATGGGAGGAAAAAAATTGGAGGTGAACCATTATCAGCCAACAGAAACAGATAATATATATTCACACAGTTCATGGAAGCATGAAGTACCCTTAAAATCATCTGGGAAGAACAGCTATTTCATTCCAAACTATAGACAAACCCTTTATAAAGCACATGCTTAAATAGTTAAATTACTTTGAAGAATAGGTACCTTGGAAAGCATTATGACGACAAAACTATTTTCAGCAACTTTGTTTTCCTCCAATGTTGTGGGGTCCTTGAGAACTTTACCCTGGTGGATAAGCATCTGTTGAGCAGCGGGGTAGACATCTTGACCTTGAGCTGTTTCTATGCTTTTCTTCACGTCAGCAACCTAAATATTTATTATGTGGAGCAAATCAGTTTGTACGACAGAGGAAAAAGAGAGAAAGAAATCATTGACAAAGAAGTTACAAACATGATTACATTTGGGACTTCGTTTAAAAGTAAAATGACGAGATCAACGTTTGCAATGCTATTCTGATTTTGTTTTTATTGCTATATTTACTCTATTTTTAAACAAGAAAGGGTGTAACATGTGAATGTACACAAAGAGGACTTCAACTATGGAATAAGAATAAACAGGAAGAAGGCAAATTAGGAAGGTGAAGTAGCTGTAAATGCCGCACAAGCTCTTCAACCCTGTCTGCACAATATTCTTAGCACCAAAACAACGGAACGAAAACCACTAAGAGACCAAAAGAAAAAAAAAAGCAGTATCAACGAAAAGCCAACAGAAAAGAAAAAAAACATAGAAGTGTGTCTCCTAATTCGCCGTATGCAGGACCATCTCATACAATGTAATTTCAATTCTCGTCTTTTACCTCTAGAAAAATTGGCTTGAGTAGTTGTAGCTTCAAGAACATCCGAGTCAAGACAGAATTGCACTCATGAGGGTCTTATAGGGAAGTGGGTCCTATGACGTGCTTAATAAAGAGGCAGTAGCCCTAATTCAACCCTAAAAACTACCAGTACAAGATTTGGACCGTACTACATCCTCAGAAATAGAGAAACTCCATTAACAAATCAAATGGCTCCGCTAACATTAAACAAAACAACTAAAATCACCCCCTAGTCCAAACTCAATTGAAAACTAGAAGTCACTCCAAACTCTTCCAAAGAAAAAACAAGAAATTGTTTCCTTATAAGTTTAGGGACTTGCAATAAAGCTTCCACCAGTTTAACTTATGTAGAAACTAATTTATTTGCTTATTTTCATAATCGCGGTGTCCGTACCAGCCTTCGGACACCTCAACTAAGTCTACCGGATAAATGCCACCTCACACTAAGGCTTAGGACAACTCATCATAGTACTAGATATATAGCATGGCACTACAGAATCTACTCAGCAATAAATAATCATTCAGCTGAATCCAAATTCAATTCGACTTGAAGAATTCACATAAAATCACTCAGCAGCATTAAATACCATCAATTCACGAATCAAAACAAATCAATAATACTTGAAACAACCCCTCCCAAACCATGTACCATTAGAACCCTAAAATTCACAAACAAAGTCGCCACTGACATTGATTGGAACTATATATATAGTTCTTTTTGTTACAACTCTACATTGATACTCCAGAGGAGCAGTCAGCGACTTTTTTTAGTGGTCGATGACTTAAAACCCCGAATCTACATCAGCCGCTAGGAAACCCTAATCAGAGCTCAATCGCCGCTTAAAACAACTCAATTTGATAATTGAACACAATTCACAAACAAAAAAACATGAAAGCATGTATATCATACAAAACAAAAAGATAAATAGAGATCGATAGTTACCGTGTCTTCGGGTTTCACTTCGATCTCGAAGTGCGTGCCTTTCAAAGTCTTCACAAAAATCTTCATCTTCAAAAGCTTGTTTGCACGTCCTTCCACTTACGACGCCGGCGCCCTGCAACTTCCGGTCACTGCCGGCGATGAATTTGTAAAGTTAACGAATGTGTATATAGAAAATTTAGCAGATAGAAGAAAGGCTTAAGCAGAAAGTTTACACTGAAAAGGGTTTTTTAATGTCTTTAACACGCTTTATATACCTGGAAAAAAAAGAGGGTAGTGATTTGGTTACCTCTGGGTCTCGTGACAGCTCAGAACAAACCAATAATGTGAAGCCACGTCAGGTACAGCGGTGTTGGTAAATCATCTCTTAATATCATTTTTATTTCTATTAAGGACTATAATATTACCCTACTATCTTTATTTTATTGACAAATATACTTGATTAATAAATAAAAAAACTAAATCTCTTCTATTTGGACAATAATATTGTACTTTTAAAATAATACATTTATTAACCCTTTAACCCAAATTTTATATTGGGTAAAAAAATAATACAATGAGATTTTATTTTTTTTCTATGAAAATTTTTATAGTAATTCATTATAAACTCATCCAAATACTTTTACATTTCTTGCACAGACAACATTTATTTGATGTACATGAACAATTAAATATTGAAAAAAAAATCAATTTTATAGCAAATTTTTATACTACATTAATATTCATGAGTATTTGCTTGAAAAAAAAAAAGAGTATTTGCTTATATGTCAACTTCTCTTCCTACAAAAATTTAGTTTTGCTCTATTGAGGGAATAATTAGTTTAGTTCCTTGAGATGGTGCCTTCTCCCTAAGGACTCGGACTGTTTTATTGTCTTAAATCTTTGATATGCTTGTCTCTGTTTCTTCGTGTTGATACGGTTAAAAATATACAATAATTCGTATAATAGGTTTATTTGTCATAAAATGTGAATATCTCTTTTTCACAATATTAAAATAGATTTTTGGTAGACATCGAAAAAGGAAGCGAAAATAATTTACTAATCATGGCTCTATCTACTCATTAGAAAAAGAATAAAGAATTTTGCATATGGGGTCAACATATAGTCCGGAGAAGAGTGAGAGGGGGCCAACGAGCCTTCTCTCGTTGTTATTTTTGGACAACCCATCTTATCTTTCTCCTTTGCTAATCTGGTGAGATCAAATTTCTAGAATAAAGTGAAGTGATGGGACTTCTTTCAAGTTCTTCCTCATAAGAATCTCAAGTCACTCTCGACGCTGAGTGTAGAGATGAGAATAATAATTCAATATATAGTTACAACTCCAGTATAAAAAAAACATATTAATCTTGGAGTTGTGAATGATTGGGACAACTAGTTCTAAGATAATTTTAGTATATTTTCTTTAACAAGTTGTAATCATTAATTATGCCGATAAATGAGAGAAGGAGAATACACTATCCATCAATTCAAATGTACTATAGTTGTCTGCCCTCATCCTACCAAATAAGAAGGTAATCTTCATTCAATAGAATGCTATCCTAAAAAAGAATCGATTAGTACTCGAAAATAGATGACTTTATCCTTTTGAAAAGATCCTCATTTTCTGGAGGTCAAATCTTTCTTGAAGCAACCATCAACCCTTGAAGATCCTATCGATCAATTGCGACTCTTTCAATTGTATATATATCATTAATGAAAATTCAAATAACAAGGTATCAGTTTTATTATTATTATTATTATTATTTGTTTTGAGATTGACTTAGAGAGTGTTCGCTCAACTTTAAGTAGTTTTTATCCCTCAAGAGTGTTTGAATATTTTTAAAACGACTTAAAAAAAAGTTAAAAGTAGGAATCCCCTGCTATTCATTTTTTAACTTGAAAGTTACCAAAATTTGACTTTTTAAGAATTATTTCTTTTACAATAAGCCAAATGCTCCCTAGGTTTTTCGTATATCTTAATGAAACCTAAAATCTCACTCCCTTGCTTTCTTCTTTTGATAAACTAGTTTGCATATCTTTTCATTTGACGTTCATTCCTGATTTGGGAAGTGCCCACTTTCTTCTATGTCAGCAATAAGTTGATAAGCTTTACTAATTAATAAATGAATTATTAAATCTAGAGTAACATAGGAAAATAAACGAATCTCTTTGTATTATTTTTTATCGGATCGAAATTTCAATTAGGTTAAAGGGTTAATAAATGTATTGTTTTTTTTAGAAAAGGTTTAATGGGACATGAAATCTAACTATGATAGAAAATGGTTTTACTATGTCAATATATTTTGATAAATGTAGGGATAATTGGATGAAATTATAATCCTAAAAAAAAATCAAAAACAATAGTAGGGGCAATTTTTCAAATATGGGTAATCATTTTAATATTTACTCTCGTCATACAAATGTATTTATTTGATACAAGTGTGTGCGGATTTTATTTGAATTAAATAAAAAAATCAAATCGAATAGAATACTTTTGTCGCAAGTTCAACTATATTTTTGAATGACTATTATGTATTGTTATTTTTCTTTCATATTTTATCATATTGTTTTGTATTATATTATATTAGAAAAAGGCATAAAAAAAATTTTAAACTTGTCCCGAGAAATCAGTTATATGTTTAAGCTATTATGATGGTCTATTACATACATTTACTATTTAAAATGAATTTAATATCACCCTAAGACATGTAGCACCACTCTCACAGTATATGGTGTATTACACATGTCACCACATCAACACTAATTCAGAGCCACATCGAATTTATGATTTTTTATATTACTTTTATTTTGTTTTCTTCATTAATTAACTTTTCTTTTGTCAACTCTATTTTACACTAACTAATCCAATAATCTCTAATTAAGTATTAAAATTCTCTAATTATCACATCTTCTTCATCGCTAAATCTAACTCATTTTATCTCAATCTCATCAGAAAAAACCATTCCTTTAAATTTATATCACTATTCACTTTGTCTTCTCCGACGAAGAACAACCAACCCATCAACACCACAAACGCACCTCCACAATACCATTCCCTCTTATTTTCCTAAACCATTAGCCACCTAAGATCCACCTTAACCACCACAAAATAGTCACTCAAAATCCCAAATCAATCACCGACAAACACCGAATTAAATTTCTCTTTACCTTTTCGATTTTATTAGTAGGATTTCTTTTAGAGGTGTTTCGGCAAGCTCAATGCTTCAACCATTGCTCTGATGACTTTTCAATGAGCTCCACGCTTTCAAATCTAAACAAACAACAAACAACACCAGTATTATACTCACATTGATGTGATACTTTGAGGTTGTGATGGAAAATAAAATAAATATAAAAAAAAATTGTGAAGAAGAGTTTTTTACTTTTTATTTCATTTTTTGTCACGTCAGTTTAGGTGGTAAACAAAAATCATTTTTAAGTAGTAAATGTATGTAATAAGTCGCTATTAGTTTCATTTCTGAATTATTGATAGTTTTAAAAGTACAAGTTACTTCACTAACTGAACTTAAATACACTTCTGAATCTTGCAACATGAATGAAATACAGCGCTAAGTTTTCATTTTGTTTAAGGGTACTTTTAACATTTCTCTCAACTTTTTATTAAGAGGTTCATTGTCCTACGAGAATTTGAGCCCACTTATTATATAATTGGATGTATCTAAATTTAATTAGTCAAGTAGACTAGTAGAGAAATGCTTGTAAGCTGTCAAACTAAAATTGCATCAAATTTCGACGTGTTTTCAATACTTTCCTCTTTTTTTTAAAAAAATAAGGATAGTAAAAATCTAACCAAAAATATAAAATACAAAAGCTGCCCTAAATATAATTGACTTGGAAAATAAAAATACGTGTAACGTATATCATGTTAAACCAAAAATATACCATTAAAAAAAGTTGAAATTAAACCTGCTAAGATGAAAATTTTAGGTGCTTATATTGTTTGTAAATTATAGATACTTTATTTATTATATGAGACAAATGATACGTTATTTGTTGTACTGACGGACTGACCTCATATATTTTGTGCTTGATCTTTTTTACTTTTAGTGTATGGTCTTATTAAATTAAAATAATAAGACTTAAATTGAATGTCTAACTATTTCTTTCTCTGTTATAAATCGCAATGGTCAAAGCAATTTATACAAAAACTTATAAATAAGTCAAATATTAAAATTTTCACGTGCAAAGCATAAATAAAAGAAAAAATTACACTATTAAGCATTAAAACTGTAGCTATAACCTGTAATGTAAATTATAGCTAACAAGCCTAATTAGATTTATTTTTATGGCTATATGTGAAATTTTTCCTAAATAAAATAGTACATGTTAATGGAAGATAATTAAAAGGTTGGTGTACATATAAATGTAATTACTTGTATTTTAAATTCAAATGATTGTTTTGAAAAGAGAATTTGCTATCTCAGATCTAAACCCAATAAACAGGATAAAAAAAAGAGCTATTTTCATGATTAATTCATAAGCTTTCACTTTTAAAATTTTCCTTTATATATACCATGCATGTACATTAATTAAAGATTATCTTTTTATGAAGAAAATGTCCTTTAGTTTGTATTTTAAAATATCTTAATCATAGTCACTAACTCACTATATATACTTTATCCCACGTGAGCTTATGATTAAAGTGTATTATTTTGATGTTGGGGGTTATAGTTTACTTGTGAAAGAATTTTCTTTAAACACTCCCTACAAAATTAATTTTGGCATCAAAATAATACTAAATATACATTTTGGGCATCTGATCTAGATCAGAGAAATTATATCATTTTTCTCTTCACGAATTTTTGCAGGTGAAATTTTTTATGAAACAAAAATATAGGTGCGCTTATGATTGACATATTTGTATGAGCAAAAATTTAAATAAATTTTCTTAAACTCTTTCTTGAATATTAATGTACTTGAATCTAAATATATTTAATTTCTTGAATTCTTCTTTCTAGGTTGAAATACGAGTTCGCAGCGATTTTGCTTTTTCCGGTGGAGTGAATCGCTGTTGTTCCAGCGATTTTACCGTTTTGGTTAATATAAAATTTTATATACCATTTTGAAATTTTTATTAATATTTTATACCCTTTAGGCTCCGAACTCGTTGAAATACTTGATAATATAATAATTAATAAGCATATAAATCATTAATCAAGAATCACCAACAAAAATATAAAATACAATAAGCTTCAATATATTAGAATTGAACAATAAAAAGTTTGAAAATTAAAGGAAAAATAAAATTCGTCTATGACTTTTGAGGTAAACTATCTAGCTCTAAATGAAACTGTAGAGGTAGGACGAGAGAAAAAACTAAGTTCCCAATTGGTACCTCGAAAAATATTACAATAAGAAAACTATTGTGAGATACTTCGTTTTCCTCCAATGTTTTTGTGTCCTCCAAAATTTTACCCTTGTAACTGTGGATACGCATTTGTTGTGCATCAGAGTAAAAAACTTGACCTAGAGCTGTATTTATGCTTTTCTTCACATCAGCCACCTAAATATAATTTAGTTTATGTAACAAATCAGTTTGTGCAACAGACGTAAAAAAGAGAAAGCCATTTTAAAGTACGTGATCATAATTTAATTCTAAAAGATAGTGCATATTCAATTAAAATCAATTTGATAATCGAGCATAAACTATAATATAAAAAAAAATAGAGAAGAGATCGATAGTTACGGTATGTTTAGGGTTCACTTCGATCTCGAATTGCGTGCCTACTAAAGTCCTCACAAAAATCTTCATATCCAAAAAAAAAGCTTGTTTACACGTCCAATCAATGAATATGTAAAAACGATATATGAAGGTGAACGAATTATGTGCGATTTATATAAGGTTTTAATTTGGTTACCACTTCCTAATAAATATAGGATTATAATATTGCCCTAACTATCCTTATTTATTATTTTTCAAAATATTCGTATTTCTCTATTTGGATACTATGTCACATTAAAATTTTAGTTTATAATGCTTCTATAAAAAGATGTATTTTAGATTTTTAGGGGGTGACTAAATTGTTTCGGGAAATAACACATTGAGGGTCAAAAAAAGGAAAAAGAAAATCTACACGACTTTAAAATATCTTTTAATAAATAATTCTTATTTTAGGGATATTGTTTATTTATTATCATTTATAGCAATATATAACAATACTATAATAAATCTGTAATATATATTAAAAGTGAATTATTTATGCAATATATGTGTTATAACTATTATAAAATAATAGGGAAAAATATAATATGATTGTATTATATGTGTTTTATAAATTTCTTTGTAATATGTAATAGAACTGTTTTTTTAATGTATTAAAACTTTTTTTCAATGTTCAAAAGTGAACAGGTGAAAAGAAGATCATTTTATTGTTATAAATGATAAATATTTTATTAATATAATATTTTTATGTAAGTTTCCCAAAGAATAATTGGAATAAACGAATTTTACACTTGAAAGGATTTTTGCACTTAGAATACGAAGAAAAAAAATTAATTAAATTAATCCAATGAAAAATTTCAACTATAAACTCAATTATCACGTTTATGTGAAAATTTTCACACGAATCCTACAAGAAACCTGCACTTAATGATGGAAGGAAAACTGATTTACATTTAACCCGCATAAACTCGCAACCTGTCACACCAATTTTTTATTTTTATTTTTAAAAAAGAGAAACTTATCGAAATTTTACTAGTTTACGAGTTAATTTAAATATACACTAATTTATAATGTTATGAGTCTTAAAAATTTTAATGTGTTCAGATATGTTCAAATACATATATATCAGGATACACAAGGCTAAAAATTAAGTGTAATTTATTCTAAATATATTATTACCAAATAAATTTACATGTGTCTAAAATATAACAAATCATACTTCCTTCTCTCGCCTCCCTCCTATTTTTCTTGTAATTATTATGTATTTAAATATTTAATATATCAGATACGTGTGAATCACGATTCGCACTAAATACCTTCCCCTAGTTTGGTAAATAACTGCTTGCATTTATTAAGCATTGTGCACTTGGTTCATTTTATAACATAGCACTGTTGTCTTGCAATAATACAGTGGTTGGTTGGCTCGTCATAATTTATATATACATAACCATAGCCATAATTTAGTATATTTTCCTTCTCATTTGTTAGGTTTGTTCACTCGTTAATTAGTTAGGCTTTTATTTCTGGTATAAACTAGTCAAGCATATACAAAGCTAGTCACGTTTTATATTATTTGACTCTTATTTTTTAAATAGTTTTAAATTTTTTATTTAAATTTAAAATTAAAAAGTAACAATTTGGTATAGAGTATAATTTTTCTTATTCTGAGTAGATAAATTAAAAATTTTATAACATCATCAGTAAAATTGATTTAACAAAATACATCTCTATTTTAATTTTTCTTCAAAGGTATACATATTTAGCTTTGAACATTGTTTGATTTCATAAGTATATAGAGAATTAGCCTTATCGAAATCTCGTTAAAGCACTTGTACTTTAGGCTTACGTAGATAATTTCTATATATGTCATCTCATAAAATATATTATTCGATTTACCGCATATCAAAACTTAAAAATTATTAAAAACCTTAATATTAACAAAGTTGATTCATGCGAAATGATTTGATAAAGTTGAACTGTCATTAATATCATTATTTGATCTTGTTAAACTTAGATTTGGGATCTCCAAGTTACCGTTACAATGACATGTGATCATAATTTTATTATCCTTAATGGTCTTTTAACTAGCTCTCTAGTAATTTCTTTTATAATTAGTGGATCCGATACATTATTAAATGATTTAACATAATTAATCAATTGATATGATAATCACATTCTCTTCGTCATATGTTATGCGATTCTTCTTTATACATAACTAATAAAATAATTGTGCGGGAATTTAATGTAACGATATTTATAAAATAATATTTAAAATATGTCTATTACTAAAACTAAAATATTATACTATCTTACATAGAAGATTACATAGTAACAAACATTAATAATGTAAAGGAAGATGATAATTATAACATCTTATCATTTATCCTTTAATCAGTCATCTTATATATGCTTTTATAATTTATCCTTATGCTGCCAAGAATTGTGTCTATTTGATATTTTGGGGGAATCAAATGATCATCAAAGATGATATTAAAATTTATAATAAATAGATTATCGTTCGTAAAAGAATAATTTTAAAAGACGGATAAAAGTGAACAAATATTTTAATTCTTACGTGTAGAATGTTCAGTCATATGGTATGCTTTACATATATCATTTTAAATTTCCCAATTTAAATGTATCAAAAGTAATTATTAAAATGAAAAATTAAAGGGAAAATGTATCATATAGTACAATAATTCAACTTACTATATACCCCCTCCGTCCGGCATTGTTTGTCATGGTTTTTATTTTTAGAGTCAAACTATAAAAATTTTGACGAACATTTTAAGATGTATTTTTTCATCATATTAATATACAAAAAAATGTAATTTTTAATACTTTTCATATAGTTTTAGAATATCTAATTTTTTTTTTAAAATATCAAATTAATATGATCTAATTTACCTTTGAAAATTAGTCAAATTGACTTTCGATAAGCGCAACATGACAACAATTCCGGACGGAGGGAGTATACATGAAAGGGAAAATATTACACAAAACTATTAAGTTTATTTGGGTGTTTTTTTTTAAAAAAAAAAATCAACATACCAGAGTGATGAAAGTTAATTCGTAACTAAAATTTCGGCAGAGAAAACTTGTGTGAATACTCAATTAACATGTGTTATTTAATATGTACTAACAAATATATATAACAATAATTTTGCAGAAACATATAAAACAAAGTACAAAACAAACACACCAAGATCTGTAATATAATGAAAGAGAAAGGAAAAAAATTGAGTTCATTGATTGCACAGTGTACCCTTACAAAAATCATTTCCCTCTAATATTCGAGGTTTGAAGGAATAAATCCTCTCATGATAGAATAATTCTATTCAGAAATGTGTTGATACAAAAATAATATTTAACTATGCAGAAAAAAAAGTTCAGAATTTTCGTTGTTTTAAAAGGAGATAAAATTCCTATATTTATAGAAAACAAAGGATAGTGTGAACAAATATTTATTGTGTGGAAAGATCACAATTCTTTGGAAAAGGTACAACTCTTCGAAAAAGTACAGAACCTTTCATAAAAGTTAAAACTTTTCATAAAAGTCATAATTTTTCATAAAAGTCACAACTCTTCATAAAAATCACAATTTTTCGTAAAAGTCACAGCTCTTTATAAAAGTCACAATTTTTCATAAAAGTCACAACTTTTCGTAAAAATCACATTTCTTCATAAAAGTCATAACTTTTTTTTTATAAATTATGTCTTTTCATGAAAAAGAAAAACTATTTTTGAAAATAAATAAATTTAAAAAGAAATATTAGCTTGTGATGGTATCACTTAAATAAGTCTAAAACTTTCTTTTATATAAATATATGATATTTTTAACTTGTTTTATTATCGTTTGACAGTCAAAATATATATATGGGAGAATGATTTCGACCAAAACAGAAAGTTAGACTAGACTTATCATTAATAAAAGCCGATATTGATTCTCAAATCTCAAGCATGCTGGAATGCGTACATGAAAAATTATATGAATTTGTTTCTTGGATAAATAAAGATATTTATATTAAAAACACTTAGTAGGTGTTTGATCATACAATAACATATCATGTCATGAGATGAAATCAATGTTTGGATATGTGATCAATTTCATGTTGATTTCATCTCATGAGATAAATTTCATATTCTCCAAAAATTATGATTGAGAATTCCATATCATGATTTGAGATTTTTTAAAATATAAAATTGATCCACAAGTTTATATTTTGTTAAAACAATTTACATTTATATCTACTAACCGTTTATTTCATTGGCAAATAAAATTTATAATCATATCATTACTTTTTGAATTTTATTATTTCTCATAAACATAAATTTTATTATTTCTTTAAATCAATTCCTACTTTATCTATTATATTGTATAAAATTCATTATTTTTTGTCAACTACTATTTTAATATTTAATAAAAAATAAATTTCATTTATATTGAGTGAACAAGACTGGCAAATGGCCATGATGACTTTGTAATAATTTATTGTATGATTTTATAAAATTTTGTTTATTTTGTAAATTTGAATAAATTTTTGGGTTTATTTTAATAGTTCTACAACTCATAAAATTCTTATGTTTATGAGAAAATATACAACACTAAAACTTCATATCACATATCCAAACAAAATTTCAACTCTATCTCATAATTCATATTATGATTTCATATCTCGTGATCAAACAAGCCCTTAATATGCATCAATACATGAAAGAGCGGTCTTGAAATGTTTATAAATTTTTTAATTTGTTAGATATTTAAAATTAGGTAAAAAAATTTAAAACCACAATTATTAGCAACTTAAAATATTTAAAATTCTTGTAATTTTTAGAATATGTTATATATTTTTAAAAATGCGTAAATATATTACAAATCACAATAATTAACAACTTAAACTTTTTTTTATAAACATATACAATTTTCAAATGGTTCTCACAATTCTATTTGTGTCATTAATTAAAAATGTACGTGCATTGAGTTTTATACCAAAGAAAAGATTACTTGATATTGTAGCCAAAAAAGGAAAATAATTAAACGATTACTAAAGTTGTACATTGATCTCAAATTCTGGGGGAAATATATATTATTGAAATCGTCATTTAATTAGTATTTGTTGTCTATATACCTGTATATAGGTTTACTTGTGTTCGAAAATAATTTAGGTATACATAATTGAGATTGAAAATTTACGTCTGAAGTACGTGTAAATATTGCATGAAATTGGGGAGGGGGGGGAGGGGTGACAATTGCCTTCTTGTGCTATAAATTAAGCTCAAACTTGAAATATAAGTTTCATGTATCATAAAATACAAACCTTAATCTACAATAAATCTAATAAATTCATTTTGTATTTTTTTTTAATGTATGTCTATCGTGAGTGTTCAATCATCAATGTGTTAAAAATAAATTTTTTTTTAGATATATACGTTTGAAACGTAAAAACAAAAACAGAAAAAATAAACCAAAATAATAGATAAAAGGACAGAAATCACATATTTTAAAGGTAAAATTATTATCTGTCCTTTATAAGTTTATAATTACAGAAATTCCTCAAACTGATACAATAATATAAGCATTAATACATTAACTTGATGCGCGAGATACATTAATCGTTAAGTAAGATACATTAAATTTTATTCATGATACGCTAATTTGTGCGCGAAATACATTAATCTGATGCGCGAGATACATTAATATGATGCGCGAGATACATTAATATGATGATACATTAATCTGATGCGCAAAAATGAGGAATATTAGGGATTTATAAAACTAATAGGAGATAATGATAATAAGAGAACTTAAAAGTGAGATTTTTGTCATTTTTTCAAATTAATATATGTTTTGGTCTAGAAGTTATCTATTATTATTAAATCACACCCACCAAAAAAAAATTAATTTAATAAAGCAGACAAAATAGAATACCCATGACCTTGATGTTCTAGGTGGGGTGTTACGATTTTGACAATTACAAGTGCAACTAATTTTTCCAATGTACTGGGGATATCATAAACATGCCCATTTATTATGCATGTACAAAATAAGCTAAAAAGGGAACACAAGAAAAAAAGAGAAATTACTATAGATCTTTTGTTGGACTTTGCTACTTTCTGTCCTATCCATTTAGATTTGGTCTTATAAATACTATTATTAATTTATATGTGAATAACTTTCACGTATAGCAAATACAAAATTTATGTTTATATGATATAACAAAGTTTGTATAATTACATTTCATAATAAACATAAATATGTATATTTCGCTATACATTTACAAAAAAAAAACAGTTATATAATTTGCTATACACATAAAAAGAAAGCAGTTGTATACAAAAGATCAATTGTATAACCTGTTTATATATAAAACGAGAAAGAGAAAAACAAAATAAAACTGGCCAGAGAAATATTTGTGTTGTATAATTATAAGTGTATAGGACTAAGATATATGTATTTGCATGTGTATGTACAATTTCTCTCGCTTTCTACAAACAGATACAAAATTTATACATTTCGTTTCTGTTTGTATAAGCGAGAGAGACGAAGGTGGCGTGAGAGATTCGAGAGAGTGTCGAGCGAGATCTGGGAGAGGAGAGAGAGGGGAACGAAAATATATGTATTTATACAATTTCATCTCGCTTTATACAAACACAATCACATTTTATACATTTGTGTTAGTATAAAAAGCGAGAGAGGCGAGCGAGACTGCCACCAAACGAGAGTGGCGAGCGAGATTCCACCAGGAAAAGTGGCGAAATTAGCAATAGTTTGCTATAAAATACAATTGAATCAAAAATATATTTATAGCATTTAATTTGAATTAATAATTTGCTATTATATATAATTTTCCGTTTATATATCCCTTATAACATGACATTTGTGAATTATAATATCATGTTTTTGTTAAATAGATCGCATAACATCATTTTAGAATCATTCTTTTCTATTTAAATTGTCAGGCTATACAAAGTCATTTCCTTGTAATTTGTTGAAGTCTCTAGACTTAAGTTTTCCTTATTACGAGCTAGAATTTGGGTGAATTCAATATTTTTTTATTAAATAATTTATTTATATTAATAAATTTATTAAATATATATAAATATTAAATTTAAAATTCAGATAATTAACATTTGAAGTAGTGATTTGTTTATTGTATCCTCACTTTAATTTCTTTCTGCCTCCTCCCCATAAAAATGAATAAATAAGTATTCTCTTTGTACTCTCACGTTTTGTACAAAATTATTATTATTGAGAGACTGAATAATATTAACGAGAAATATAATGAAATCTAATCACATAAGAGGTCATGACCAAAAAAAAAAAAAAACCTCTATAAAATAGATATTCATTATTAATAATTTGAAAAAGAGTAAGTAATTCATGACCTGTCACCTGTTAATTGTTATTACAAATCATAAGTTAACTTCTCACACGATCACTCAACTAACAATTTTTATTTCATAAAACCACTTAGCTATTATAATTTCAATTATACTATCACTCAATAATTTATAATTTGAATTGGTTAGAAGCCTAACTGTATATATAACAAAAAAAAGTTTTACCAAAAAGAAAAATATAACAAAAAAGTTGTATCCAACCACCTTTGATTATATTGTATATGAAGAGTTGCACACATAAGGTGGGGGACCTTGAGGGAGTTTAATTTCTAGAAAAAGAAGGCAATTGATACCACCCTAACTTACAACTACCCCGACTGTCCATGCAACAACACCTATACAATATACTATTAAACTTCGTTATAATGATAACGTTTGTCTGAATATTTTCTGATTGTTATAATAATTTATTATTATATATTTTATATTAATATTTAATGCTTAGATTTAGATATTATAAATGAGAATAAATGATATATGTAATCTTTTATCTATGACGATAAATAATGAGTGTCATTTAAATATATATTTTTTCTTTAAATATTCGTATTTGAAACTTACTGTATATGTGTGACATTAATGATGATCACCATAAATATTTTAGTATTTTATTTTTATATATAATATTTTTCTTATAAAATATTTGAGCATGTATAAAAGAGTATTTCTATAAAGAGAGTACCACTACAATGAATGTCACTCTTGTTATAATTATAACGAAGTTGTAGAGAAGTAAAATATAACATAAAAAATCGATTCTGAATAAAATTAAACCGTTGATAGTTATAACAAATGACCATTATAATTATCAAGGTTTGACCATATATCCTCGAGATTTCTATTTAATTTATTTCATCCAAAATTTAAGATTTTTATTTTTTTTTGAAAAAAAGGATATATCTCACTAAGTACATTAGGGCCTTTATGTCGATATGTTTATTCAAAAAGAAGGATATCAGAACTATTCATTAAAGGAAAAGAGAAAATAAAAACATACCATAATTATCTATATATCAATGATGATCTTCTGATCTTGAATTTCTCGAGATATGTGTATACATTGAGAGGTTTATGAATATATATGAGAGTTGCGACTATGCTTCAATTATATATATATATATGGTCCTCAAAAAGGGAGAAAATTTATTCAATTTTTTTTATATCACATTAAAGCCATATTTGTTTTTTTGGTTAATATGGGAGTGCATCTATACTTTCTCTTTTTCAATGTTTTGGATGGTTATAAAAAAATTAAAATAAAAACAAGAGCAGAACCAGGTAGGATCGAGGGGTTCATTCAAACTACTTTTGACAAAACATTACAATATATATATATATATATATATATATATATATATATA
>NC_028638.1:38046543-38058699 GCF_001406875.1 Solanum pennellii
TATATATATATATATATATATATATATATATATATATATATATATTGAACCTCATCTAGCTTCTTCGCGTGTTTTCTTCTCATATATGAAAATCCTAAACCGCCACTAACAAGAGGAAAGTTGAATAGTAGAGCATCTAACCTTGAGTTTGATAACAATCCAATTCCTTCAAGCTGAAACCAATCTATTTTAGGAAAAAGATGTTGCTACTTTATCAAATCTATTTAGAGTAAAATACATTACTTATTTATGGAGTTACTAATTAAGTTCAGTATGATTGTGGTTACATACTCAAATTAGTATGAATTATGAAGTAATTAATAAAAGCTTGTTCCATCATATTCAGTACTGCTTTTAGATATTATATTGATACACCATACTGAAGAAAAACTAAATTTAGCTTTATTTTATTTACTTTCATAGTCAAAAGGTTCATAAAACATGCACATATAGTACATGACCATTGCAATATTAATTTCTTTTTGAACTTCAAATGAAATAATAGGAAACAAATTTCAATTAATTAAATAGTCAATGTTACATTGGCTTACAACAATACAAGATTTTAGGCCATGCATGCTATAATCTTTAGTATCTAAGCATTGACTAAAACTAAATCTATAGAAAAATAAGCCATAAATTAACGTAGTTGTTATCTTAATAAGATCACAAAATTTTTTTATATTCAACGCTTTCATTGTATACGAGATTCAAGAAGAACAAGATCAATACATAATATTTTTTATAATCTGATCGAATTTATGACTTCCTGATCATACTACGACTATTATAGTTACGCTATCGCTCGTTTTCGATCTTTACACGTTATCAATCCCAAATTGACTAATAAATAATAGAGTAGTTGGAAGATTAATGATCACAAGGAAGTTAGGACACGAAAAAAGAAAAAACCTACAGCTAAGAGAGCGTTGCTTCATTTAATCCTCTCATCTGCCCTCCATTCATTACACTTTCCCTTTTTACTCTTTAAATTTCCATTTCTTCTCTTAGTTCTATTCATCCTTTCTTCTTTTCACTTGTAATATTTTTTATTTTTTTCCCCTAAGAAATGCCTCAAGTTGTCCCAAATTTCTCTAATTCAGTAAAATTGAAATATGTTAAACTTGGTTATCAATATATTGTTAATCATATTTTAACATTCTTGCTTGTGCCTACTATAATTGGTGTTACTATAGAGATATTGAGAATTGGCCCTGAAGATTTGCTAAACATATGGAATTCACTACACTTTAATGTTCTACAAATCTTGTCTTCTTCTTTTCTCATCATCTCTATAGCCACTGTTTACTTCATGTCGAAACCACGATCAATTTACCTAGTTGATTATTCATGTTACAAGCCTCCGGTTACTTGTCGTGTACCTTTTTCAACTTTCATGGAGCATTCTAGGCTTATTTTGAAGGATAATCCCAAGAGTGTGGAGTTCCA
This sequence comes from Solanum pennellii, assembly GCF_001406875.1. Classification (NCBI taxonomy): domain Eukaryota; kingdom Viridiplantae; phylum Streptophyta; class Magnoliopsida; order Solanales; family Solanaceae; genus Solanum; species Solanum pennellii. The sequence continues at coordinate 38,047,993 of NC_028638.1, forward strand.
AATGCGTATTCTTGAAAGGTATGGTTTACATTATTTGTACTATTCAGGGGTCGTTTCGTACATGGATGGATGAGATAAGCAAGTATATTCCATGTGTGTGAAGCACATCTATGGTTTTGAAGGAATAACTAGTAAAGGAGTTGGTAGACAGTAGACACCTTCTATAATATGGGATAGTAATCACACTATATATTAGTACAAACGTTACGATAAAATAATCCTGAGATTAGTTAATACCTCAAATCAAATATGGTATAAAGTTAATCTTGAATTATTATCCTTTTCCACTTACCAAACGATTCCCAATTTTACGATCATCTTTACATGTTATAGTATTTTCAAGATTTCAATTATTCCAACATCTTAAAGTGATTTACCCTTTGACAAGTGAAAAATATTGCATTCTAGAATACTTTGAATATTCTGGATAGAATTTCTAGCTCCGTCAGCTCTACAATTACGCCTTCTTTGGAAAACGATTATAAGTCATTTTGCATTATACAGTTGTTTTGTTGTACTAGCTCCGCCCCTGCCTCAAGTACCTATCAGAAAACTGTGAATTAGATGAGTATTTTTCTTGGGATCAATATGAACATTCGCAGAAAACTTATTTTCCTGCAAATTTTTTGTACTAGGAAAATTCCCATGTAATTCACAGTTTTCTTTTATAATTATTTCTTCAAGAGAACTTGTTATCGCGCATCAAAGCCTTTGTTCTTACTTGATGTTGTGCTATACAGGTCGGGTCTTGGAGAAGAAACTTGCTTGCCTCAATCCACCCATTACATCCCTCCAACGCCAACGATGGACGCTGCCAGAGGTGAAGCAGAGGAGGTCATATTCACATCCATTGATGACTTAATGAACAAAACAGGGCTGAAACCAAAAGACATTGATATTCTTATTGTGAATTGCAGCTTATTTTCTCCAACTCCGTCTTTGTCAGCCATGGTAATCAACAAATATAAATTACGAAGCAACATAAAAAGTTACAATCTCTCTGGTATGGGATGCAGTGCTGGTTTAATCTCGATCGATTTAGCTCGTGACCTTCTTCAAGTACATCCAAATTCATATGCTTTAGTTATTAGCACTGAGATAATAACCCCCAATTATTACAAAGGTTCAGAAAGAGCAATGCTCCTCCCGAATTGTTTGTTCCGAATGGGAGGTGCAGCTATACTTTTATCCAACAAAAAACGCGATCAATACAGAGCCAAGTACAGACTAATGCACGTGGTCCGCACCCATAAGGGTGCAGACGACAAAGCATTTAAATGTGTATTTGAACAAGAAGATTCACAAGGGAAAGTTGGTATTAATCTTTCAAAAGATCTTATGGTTATAGCAGGGGAAGCTTTAAAATCGAACATTACTACGATTGGTCCTCTTGTTCTACCCGCCTCAGAGCAACTACTCTTTTTACTAACACTTATTGGACGGAAGATTTTTAATCCTAAATGGAAGCCTTACATCCCGGATTTCAAACAAGCGTTTGAACATTTCTGTATCCACGCGGGTGGTAGAGCTGTTATCGATGAGCTTCAGAAGAATTTACAATTGTCTGGTGAACATGTTGAGGCATCAAGAATGACATTGCATAGATTCGGTAACACTTCTTCATCATCATTGTGGTATGAGATGAGTTATATTGAGGCAAAAGGGAGGATGAAGAGAGGTGATAGAGTATGGCAAATAGCATTTGGGAGTGGATTTAAGTGTAATAGTGCAGTTTGGAAGTGTAACAGGACAATTAAGACACCAAATCATGGACCATGGCAAGATTGTATTGACAAGTATCCTGTGCATATTCCAGAGATTGTGAAACTGTAAAATATATATACCCTCTCCGTCTCAAAATACTTGTAGTATTTTTATTTACATGCTCTTTAAACAAAACATTAATTAGGAGGAGTGTTTGAATATTTTAATCTTATTTGTGTTTTATGGTACTATCTTTCTTTATTGAATATTTACTCAATTTGTTTTATTGAAAAGTAATTATTACAAAATTACTTATTCTAGATTAGTTATTCTGGAATAACTTATCTCATCCTATATATGAGATAACTTATCTAATCACTATGATATAAATGATGGGATACGTTATTCCAAACATGATACCAAACTTTTATCCCAAAAACGTTTTTTTAATCCCATAACTATATATTCTTATCTCGTACGCCAAACGACCGTGTAATCTTCTAGAACAATTATTGTTTAAGGAATAAAATAGGAATACATATTTTGTTTTGTTTTGAACTTCTATAACAAATACTTTTAACAAGGATGACAATTGACAAGGAGAGAATATGAGGTTGTTGTTCCATATTAGTATTAGCATTGATATCTTTCATTTGGTTGAGGATCAGTTATTCTGAATTAATTATTTTGAGATAAGTTATCTTAAGATTATTATTTCATCCTCATGTAGAATAAAAATAACACTACAATTTCAAAATAACTAATTTTGAAATAAGTTATTTTAAAATAAGATAAACTTGACTTAAAATTAATCTAGAACTAAGTTATATATAGTGATCTTTTGATTACTTCTTTAAGTATCGATACAACTTAGAAAAAAAAAATCAGCGTAACACACAATTGATTACTTCTTTAAATGTCGATAACACTTACAAAAAAGTTAAGCGTAACAACGAAGGAATGGTGAAGGAGAAGTCATAAAAATGTATGCAAGATTAATAATTTCCTTGATTTGAACCAGTGCTATTTATTAAAGTAAGAGATATTTTTGTCATTTTTTGCTTTTAGGTGTTCTATATAGATATTTATTGATCCAAAAAATTAATTTATAGGTTGGTTTACTTTAGAGGGGAAATTGTAAACTTTTAACTGCAGACACACGTTTCATTTGGTGAGCAAGGACTACTAGTTTTACTCAATTAATTATTACTACTACTTGAAGAAATTTTGAAGGCAATTTGCTATGGAAATATGGAATTGCTTTAGATCACTCTTTGAATCACAAGGAAATAAAAATTATTTTTGTTCACAAACTAAGAGTCTCCTTAGAGTGTAGATTGATTTGTGTAAGAATTTTTCTTCTCTGTTTCTTTATTGATCTTTTGTTCTTAATGTTTCTCACGTTTTTTCTTTCTTCTCTTTTACGTCTCTTTCAAGTTACTCTCACTTGAAGTTTTTTAAGAGGAGGTTGAACAGTTATATGTTATTATTGTTCCCTCATATCCTTTTAAAAGAATTTAATCAATTAATTAATTAATTAAATTGAATAGAACAAAATAGATTGAATCGAATCGGTCAAACGGGATACAAAACTTACCCTACTAACCAAGTAGCAAGCTACCTAGCCCCATATACATTGTAGTTATACTTGAGACATTAATTAATGAAGCTAGGCTTGAAAGTTCACAGTCTAATGTTTAGTCCATGTGTCCTATTTTGCTTTGTTTTTTTACTATATATATATATAATCTTTTGTCTTTTGAAAACAAAATTTAAATTATATGACTTGAGTTTGAGTTTAATAGCAAGTACATTTAATACAAGCATTTCTTTATTCTAACTATGAGATACAAGTGAATTTTTTAAATTATAGTGACAAGTGATTTCTGGTGGAAATTGACGTGGTTCTCGATGATGATACAAGTATCATATGATAAACGAGTACAATGTATTATATTTACATACAAATAAAAATTCAGATGTAATTTATCAAATTAAAGCAAAGGGTTGAAAAAAGTATCTCAAGGAATGGAAACTATTCCCAACCAAATAAGAGTTTCAGATATAATATACCATGTATGCATGAAAATATAATGTATCCAGCTATATTTTTATTAAAAAATAAACTGTTTGGGCATTCTATTTTATTTTCAAAATATAAAATTTTTAATTTTTTCAGATAATTAACTCCATTTCAATTCTTTATTTATCCTCTAAAAAGGAATTATCTTCATTCCTCAATGACTCAATATTATACTACTCAATATTTTATTTTTATATTATTTTTATTTCATTTTCTTATTTCATAATATAAATAAATTTTTTTTCAAAATAATCACCCAATATAATTTTCTTGTAATATAAATTTATTTATTTTTTCAAATTCTTTATTTATTATAAAATTGTATTTCATTCTAAAATTTTAAAGAACAACTATGAATAATTAAAATGAGAAATCAACAAAAACAACCACAATCAGAGTCAATTCCCTAAATGGTCACTCAAGTTAAGGAATTGTCTTAAAATATCATTTATGTTTAATTTAAGGTCAAAATATCACTCAACTATCACTATTTTCCACCAAATATACTTGACCACTCTCTCCTACTTGGCATGACATGTCATTAAAATCTTTATTTTTAATAATAGATTAATTTAATTCATTCAATCCATTTAACTAAAATAATGATTATATTTTTTTTTTTTAAAATTATTAGTTTATTAAGAATAGCTTTTCATATTTAAAAATCTTTTATTATAATTAAACTTTTTTTTTTATGTAATGAAGAATATGTTTTTAAAATATAGTATAATGTCATCAATTTTGAATACTTAAAACATATACATTCAAAAAAAATATTGATATACAAATTATTCATGAACGCTAATTGACATCAATTAATCAAAAATCGTATAATGAAACAATAATATTAAATGTCAATTAACTATTGCAATAATATTAATTGTATAATTTGAAATTCATGCTTTCAATATTTTTTTGAAAAAAAAAGTGAATAATATTATATTTTTTATCCAAAAAATATTAAATACCTCAAAAGTCTCTTTCTATTCTAGTTGATACATCATGTCATTAAATCATCATTTTAAAAAATAATAGACTTATTTTATTCATCAAACTTATGTCTCTACAAAACAAATATATAACTTATATGAGAATTTATGAAGATTATAGATTTTTTTTAAAAAATCTAAATTATTTGAAAATTTTTAGCAATTTTTTTCATAAAAGTATTAAAAGAATTTGTAAGGTTTGACAAAAAAGTTGGTAAGAAAAAATAATTATTATTTTATTTTTATTTTTATTCTTTTATTCTATATAATATTATATTATATTTTAACTTCTCATACAATTAAATATCAATATACATTCTCATTTAATTCTAATTCGTAGTAACATTTTGTCATTTACCTCTTTTCCCTGAATCTCGCTCGTTTCTCTCACTTTATACAAACATAAATTGTGTTTGTGTTGTATAAAGCGAGAGAAAACAAACTATACAAATACATATTTCTTCCTTCAATACACTTATAATTATACAAATATAAATCTCCCCCTGCCTAGGTCTCTTTTGTCTTTCTCTCTTTCTCGCTTTATACAAACACAAATTATACAAAATACAATGTATAGATTTGTTTGTATAAAGTGTGAGTGAGAGAGAGAGAGAGATTTGAAATACAATACAATTATTTTAACTCGATTCAATTGTATACAAATTCAAATTTTATGCAGATATACAAATACAAAGACCATATACATATACAAACACAATTTTTATAGACAGAGATGCCTGATTTATACAAATAAGACGTTTGTGATTTTATACAATTAGATGTTGCCTGCAATTTAATACAAATCTGATGCTCCAGCGCGAATAGCAAAATTGTAGCTATAGAGCACTAATATGATTTTCATATTTGCTATTCCTAAAATTTACTCTAAAAAATAATATGTAGTTACAAAATAATAGAAATAATATTAAAATAATGAAAAAGTGAAATAGAGAGGATATTAGTAGTTCTCCAAATTCGAAGAGCTACTATTCACCTCTCTATAAAAATATATAGCTTTTTAAAGGGTGGTTGGAGACTCGATTCTCTATTGTACTCTCCAAATATAGAGAATGAAGAGTAAGATAGAGTGGATTGAGATGGTCTTACTTATTTTATAAATACACAAACAATCACTATATACAAAAGTTCTTCAATAAAATGGTTTTATAGAAGGAAAATTACATAAATATATAAGTTAAGATATAATAATTATAATCCCTAAAAGTTTTTACAATTTAAGAAAATTAAGAAAAAATCTCCCCTCAAATACATTCTCTAACCATCACTATTATTAGAAACGAAACTATCACTATATACAAAAGTTCTTCAATAAAATGAGTTTATAGAAGGAAATATTACATAAATATATAAGTTAAGATATAATAATTATAATCTCTAAAAGTTTTTACAATTTAAGAAAATTATGAAAAAATCTCCCCTCAGATGCATTCTATCCCTTCTCGGATACATAGATTCGCTTTTGGGTACTTTCCTCTCCTCTCACATACATCCATATCCCATCTCGAATACATCTCTCATTAAGTAAAGTATCATTTGCAATATATCAAACAATCAAGGAATGTATATGAGAACAATGAAAAATTTTAGATTTTTCTAATTAAGGAAACTTTCCGAATAGAGTATAATTTGAGATTTCTATAAGATTCCGTTATAGAAATGTCACAAGTTTAATGGAAGTATGATATGGATGGCCCTGTATTCAATTAGGGTAAGCCCATTTATAATTAACTAAAAATTACTTATATATACACATTTACTTATCTTATTCTCCATTTTCCCCAATTTTTTTAAAAAATATTTAATAAATCCCTTCTTTCTTCCAATTTTTGTAACTTCCAGATACATAAAATTCATCAGCCAAAATTTACGTTTATCCACTCCCCTTTTCACTCCTCTTTTCTCTCCCTAAATTCGCTCCACATTCTTGACAGTTACAGCTTTCAAATCAATTTGATTTTCAACCGATATTCTCTCTCAAATCAAGCAATTTCAAACAACAGAATAGGTAGGGTGTTTAGTCACCATTGTTGTCTTTCTTCAATTTATTTAATTTTTTCAGTTTTTTTCTAATACATATGGATCAGTGCTTCATTAAGTATTGGTGACACTCGATTAAATTCTTGTAATACTAATAGTATATACGATTGTGATAATGAAAATTGGGTTGAAAATAGATTCAAACTGTTGTGTGACACATTAGCAATGAAGAATCATAGTAATGACAATTCGAACAAGGAAGTTCATTCTTCTCCAAAATCAAATGTAGCGAAAAATTCTAAAAAAGGGGAAGAAAAGCAGCATCGCCAATTTCTTCACCTTTAGTGCCCAAAGTATGTGATTTCGTATCTTTTTCAAGCTTTTGTATTTGATATGACATTTTAGTATGTTTATGTCGAAATACTTGATACCTTAGCAGTGAAGATATATTATTTTTTACTACAATATTCACATAGTCTGTTGGTTTCTAACTGATTTATGATTTTTTTATACATTCAAATCCTAATTTTAGTTGTAGTTATATTATGACATTTGATGTGTTGGATAGATATAAATCGATACATTAAACAACAAAAATACATTGGTTTTTCATACAATGTTCTCATAATTTGTTGGATATTACTTCATTAAAATTCTATTTTTAATTTAATATGAAATTATGTTAGGAATATATCAAAAAATAAAGTTCATTTTGAACTATTGTATGTAATGTATCTTAGAGTTTGCAATCTAAATGTATCAGATACATTTTGCTATATGTGTATCAAATAAACAATGAAGATCATTGATATAAAATTTAGATATGATTTTTTTTGTGTGTGTTTTTTCTAATAGTTGGATACTACTTGATTGTATTATGTTGATACATTAAATCCTAATTTTAGTAGTTTTAGAGTAATTTTTGAAATGTATCAAAAAATAAATTTCATTTTAAACCCTTGTCTTATAGCTTGTCATTTGAATATATATCAGATAAATTTTGTTTCTTGTGTATCAAGTACTTGTCTTGATGTTCTTTGCGTTTTGTGTTTTGTGTAGCACATTTTTGTAGGGATTGTGGTGTATATATAGCTACGTTTGTGGAGTTTCTAAGCGACCAACTCGTTATATCATCGGATTATTCTCGTTCAGATTATCTACCCAATAAGATACACATCATTGTTGTGGAGATATGGCAGCGACAAGGACGAGGATGAATACGTTAGAGAGAATGATGATTCATCAAAGCCTAAGGGTCAAGTCACACCACCATCTGAGGAAGATTTTGTTCAAATAGATTAGTAATTAAGCACCTTTGCACAAACAATGTTTTATAATTTTTTGTTTTTTAAGACAATTTCACTTAAGTTTTGAACAATTTCTCTAAAAACTTATTCCTATTACAATATTTTGTAATTTCTAAATCTTGTGTTTTCAATATATTGCTTCTTATACATTATGGCCCGCTAAAAAAATTATACATTTTTATTTTACAAAGTTACGCTTCATGCACATAACTAATTTACTCTAAGTTTGATATGATGTAATATATATGATACAAAGTTATAATGTATATGATACATGACTTATATTTATGTATATGATACATCAAACAAAATATATATAAGGCTTTAGTTATCTGTAGCCCCTTAAAGTTGTCCGCATAATTCATTTAGACACCTCAACTGGGGCTAGTACCCATTGAACATTTTAACCTTAAAAAATTTATATCAATTAGACACAAAATGTCTATCACCAGAAAAACAAAAATGCGTGAAGTACAAACACAAATATATAACAAATATACCAATGAAACAACGACACGTGGCGGTCAAATTAAATTTTTCTAAAAGTTCTTTTTAAAAATCCAAAAATAATTTTAAGAATATAAAATTAACTCTTCTAATTAACTCCCCCACCCCCACCCTCTCGTCTTCTTCGTTATTCCATTCTGCCGGCGTTAACACACTAATAGAACATCACCTCATTCTTTCATACCGTTTTATCAACATCGACAACGCCTCCTACGTAATGCCTTCATCTTCTTTCTATTGACAAATATTTATCACAGTTACAAGAAACAATAATAAACTTTTATCAAAAAAATTAATTCCGTTTTCTTTCATCGAAATAAATAGAGTTCAAGTCAAAATATTTAAAACTTGTAAAAAAGAGGGAAAATGGAAGAATAGTTGGAGAGGGTGAGAGAAAGTTGGTGGCATGGGAGGTAACCATGGTGGATGGAAATCGTTGGGGCTGTTCCTAGGAAGAAGGCATCTTTTTATTTTATTTTATTGTTAGGTGATTGTTTTTGGTTTCTTTATTAATTAAAATGTCAAGTCAATGATGCAAAAAAAAAGTACTTTTCCAAAAAAATAAAATGAAAAATGTTATTTGAGCATCTTCACGCGCTCATGAAAAGTGAAGTACACATTATTTGCTACATCACTACTTTGTGCTTAATAGATACACATTTTGCATATTTAAGTGTTCAATAGATACTAGCTCTAGTTGAGTGTCTAAATGAATTATGCGGACAACTTTAAGGGGCTACAGATGACTTACGCCTATATATAATACAAAGTTATAACATATATGTTACCGACTTAAATCATGTATGTGATACATATGATATAATGTATATGATACATTTTTTATAACTACGTAACAGTTCAACTCTTGAGACACTTAATGGTATACATTATGTATCATAGTTAATCAATTATGATACAGTTACACAAGAATTTTTAATTAAAAGTTGACACATTCCAAATTTTTTTTATATTTAAAACAACACCCAAATAATTACTTACGTAATTTAACATTGCCATATAAATCTTAACGAATTATTAAATTGAACAACAACAATCATAATAAATAATGTATCAAAATTATTCAAATAAAAACTACATTTTAATTAATGTAAATATAAAAGTGAAAAATATTAGAAGTGCAAATTATCATAAGGATGGTTGAACATTAATATTTTTTTAACAAAAAAAAATAATTTCAGTTTTCTTTTGGGAAGAAAATACAAGTTCTCATGTTGTAACCTTCTTGTCTACCCGTCCGCAACAATTTGTATTTATTGTTACTTTTCTATTCTTCGTTTCTTTGGTAGTCTGACCATCCTTCTATCTAGGTGGCAACACAATTTCATCTAAAAACCAACCATTCCTCCTTATCTTGCATTAAAACCACTGGAACCTCATAGATTTTGTTAATGCATGCACGAAACCTTTATACTCCATCCACATTCATCCAAAAAGCACACTAAACATATAGCTGTACAATTTTTTTCATCATATACGAGATACATTCATTGCTAAAGTGTTTCACAATTTTTCAAAGAGTGATACACATTAATGTATCATCTATATTAATGACCAAAACAAATATCTTACAAGATTTTTATGTATCAACATCACAACAATAACATGATACATGTAATATAAATTAGTTATACGATCGTATTGAAGATACAATTTTTTTACTAAATTGTACTAAGTATAATACACAATACTTTACGTTTATTTACTATTTTTAATAGTAAACTGTCACGACCCAAAACCGAGCCGCGACTGGCACCCACATTTACCCTCCTATGTGAGCGAACCGACCAATCTAAACCTTAACATTTCAATTTAATATCAACATGAAGCAATGCGGAAGACTTAAACTCATTAATAAAAGACAATTCAATAACTTCTAAAATTCAACATCTATTATTTCCCCAAAATCTGGAAGTCATCACCACAAGAACATCTATGATCAAATTACTAAACTAAGAGTATTCTAAGAAGCTAAAACAAATAAAAGCTAGTCTATGCCGAAACTTCAAGGCATCAAGACATGAGGAAGGAGATCCAGTCCAAGCTAGAAGCATTAGCTCACCCTGAAGATCCGGTGTGACGAAGACTGGCTAGAATTACT
>NC_028638.1:38061169-38077100 GCF_001406875.1 Solanum pennellii
ATTTCAGTACCCAAATTTCAGAAGTCTAAGTCTTTTGGAACGAGACACCCTCGACGGCCCGTCGTGTCCATGACGGCCCGTCGTGGGTTCCGTCGACTCACACAGTTTTTCCAGAAATAAAATCTGCTGCTCAAAACGACTAAACAGGTCGTTACATAAACACTAATAAACCCTATCGAACATGCCTGATAGATACAAATCTAATTTAAAACTATTGCTAATTGACAAACTAATGTATATTTACTGCTAATGTATCATAATTATTTTGTAAAGATCATATAATAAAAAGAACCAACAAATTTATCATCATGATACTTGTCCTAATAATTATAATGTATCATACAAATTAGAAATGAAAGTGTACCATCATTTATATTTCTAAAAAAAAACTACTTCACATCGCATATCAAACAGTCCCGTACCTTTTACTATCTGGTCTATCCACTTTGAAATTGAAGTTGTGTTTTATTAACGTCTACGAGTGTCTGTCTGCTTTATCCTTATACAACTGACATGTTTTTACCTCTATATTCTTTGAATCAATTATGTAATTAGTACCCCTCCTTTCAATTTTATGTGGCAACATTTCCTTTTGGTCAGTCTCAAAAAAATGTTATATTTCCTTATATGACAAGTATTTAAAGGTAAAATTCATCTTTTACCCTTGTTGGTCCCACTTAATTTTAAATAGTACTCTAATACATTTATGAGGAAAGAGAAAAGTGAGTCCACTTTTGAAGGACAATTTGGTAAACAATTTAAAGTCTTCATTTATTTCTTAAACTCCGTGCCGGGTCAAATGGTGCCATATAAAATAGGACGGGGGGAGTAACATCTAATTCTGAAATATAATATGAATCACAAATTCTCGATTCAAGCAGAGCAAGAGCTTTCGTATCCCTTTTCGTACCTACGATGCACATAATTTCTCCGGATGTACCATCAAAGTTATGTATCTCTCCACCAATCTTCTCTATTGTATCAATACAAAAAGGATACATGGCAAATTCAGACTCATTTTTTTCACTTTCAAATTCAATTTACACCCACGTCGTTTGTAATTTTCAGTGGACATAATTTTCCTTATCGATCTCTAACTCGAGTGAAATGGATGCTTTGAGATTCAAAAATAAAATTGATTGTCCACAAGAATTTTGTTACTTTTATAATCTTCATAATTAACTTCACTTGCCCAAATTCCTGAATGCCTCAACAAAATAGATATATTTTGAAATTATGAATTTTTCAACATCATAGACCGTTCAAAAATCGTCTCCAATGGTGAAGATAAAACTTTGAAATTTGAAATAGTGAAACTGTTCCCTATTAGAATATGGAATGATTATGATCAGTTAGGCGTTGATCAAGGAACGTAGTATAACAAAAATTAATTTTACGTTATTTGTTCCTTTTTTAGCTCAACAACATTCTGTTAACAATGTATCTTTTATAATGTATCTGCTTTATACCATGTATCCGTCTGCATCCATTTTCAAGAAATTTTTATAATATTGAAATTATTAGGAATAGGATGCAATTTAGATCTTAGACTATGAGATTGATTTCTTTCTAAAATGGACTTAAAAGAAGATAGCTCAATTCAATCAAATCATGAAATTGGGCTGGGCTGGTCCAATAGTCCAAGCCCATGCAATTGGGGCTACAAGCCATAAATAGCTATTTGTCAACTTCACCTCATTTTAATCATTATATATGGCAAATTAGACACTTTCAGGGCAACACAACACAAGGGTTACAACTTTCAATTGATAATTACTAATTAGCACAAACAGCCGCAGACGTATAAAGATTATAAATTTATAAGTGATAAAAAATTGATTTATATTTTCAAATAATTATCCTATATTAGCAAAAATTGCTTTCAAAGCAATAACCCACCACCACACAATATTTTATTTTATAAGTTATTTTTGTTCTCATTTTGTTATTAGTTATCAAAATTTGTAATACTTTTACGACAATTATAATAAGATTGTTGCGATTTCAGCACTCGCACAACGAATCAGAAAGATTTATATAGAATGTCCTACTCTTTCATGACTTTCCAATCAACCAAACCACACTCTACCAATAAGATCTCTCCATTATTTTAGTTTTAATTTTTTTTATAGCTCTTCGATCAATATTGTTCTTGGAGGTTTTGGTACTTGAACTCTTTCAATGTACTTTATTTTTCTTTAAATAAACACAATAGGAGTCTACATCGAATCCCCATCACTCACCACCAAAGGTGAAAGCCTAGATGGATGTCATCAACGAAAACGAAAAAAAAAAAGGAGACTTTTTTATGCCTATATTCACTATAACAAAAATAATTTTTAGCTGCATTAAATATTGACACTAATAAAAGAGTGCTAAAATCTTTACCGGCATTAGTTAAGTGTCATTAGAATCAATGTCGCTAAAGGCTTTAGAAACTTTATGTTATCTAGTCCAAATTTTGCACTAAGAGAAGTTCACTGCCTGTTATAATATAATCAAATATATGTTTTTGCCGAGCATATAGGTAAAAGAATTTGGTTAGCATAAAAAAATGGTACTTTTTGTTAGGTTAATTAGACTTGCTTTCAACTTTCAAGCTTAACGAATAATTTAGTTCAACATATGTATAGTAGAAAATACAATAGGCTAAAAATAGTCTAATATTTCCTTGTTTTTGGGAAATTAAAATGAGAAAATACTATGTATAATGACAAACTATTAATTTAAATTAAATGTTATAACCATATTTTGATTTAATTGTGCTATGTAGCAAAGTGTTTGTCAGTCGTCTCTCTCCCTCAAACTCTCGCTCGCTTCTTCTGTCGCTTGCCTCTCTCGCTTTATACAATCAAAATTGTATAAATTGTGTTCCTATTTTTATGAACAAATACATATATTTTCGTCCTATACACTTATAATTATACAATACAAATATTTCCCTGTCAAGTTCTCTTTTCTCTTTCTCTCTTTCATTGCTTTATACAGACACATATTATACAAAATACAATGTATAATTTATGTTTATTTAAAGCGAGAGAAAGAGCGATACTTGATATACAAACGTTTTATTTTAATTCAATTGTATACAAATTCAAATTTTATACAGATATACAAACACATAAAATTGAATTGAGAGATTGTTAACGATTTATACAAACAAGAGGCTGCCAACACTTTATACAAATGGCCTGCCAGTGATATTATATAAATCTGAAGAGGAATTATACAATTGCTTCTTTTTTTATATATGTATAGCAAAATTGTCTAGCTTCTTTTGTATATATGTATAACGAAATAGTCATAACATGTTTGCTGTGAAGCGTAATTATGCAAAGTATAACTATAGCATAAAAATATAGATTTCGTGTTTGTTATATGTGAAAGTTGCTAAAAATGATCGATCGCATCTAGAAAAGACTTGGAATATCAATTCATGCCATAGGAGGAAATGTTGCAATCCTCAAAAGACTTGTGGGTATAAAATAAAATCTCCAAGTTGCAAAAGTAATACTGGTGCTCCACCAAGTTATGTAGGAAACAAGTGGTCGATCTATCAAGTTGCATAATTTCAAAAATCATCAATATTTAACCCAAAAAAAAAACTGAACTAATTAATTATATATACTCGCAAAGTAAAAGGGTATTTCACTTAGAGGTAGTTTGACAAGAACTATTAGAGAAAATAATATTATTTGTTTTAGCTTTGACACTATATAACTTATTGTTTGGTAGTGTTTTCTCGCCCATGCATAATTGTTACCTATATAATTAACTTCACACATAGAGTGATACACTATATTCAGTATTACTGTATATTCACCATGACATTAACAATATATACTAGTACTATTCCTCTATATTCTAATAAACTCTATCTTTGGAGTTCATTGTTTTGAAAATTAAATGATACGTGTTAGTATTTGATATAATAAACTAGACAATCGATAGGTGAAAAAAAGGTCAGCATGAACATTACTATTCATATTCATTAATATGCTTATACACCTTATTAACCCCTAAAAGATATAGAATAATTACATATATATATATATATATATATATATAACCATTTATAAAAGGCAAGAATTCGTCACAGTGCAACAAAAGAAATATTTAGTGTCAATCAACTTTTTTTAGTATTGTCGCAAAAATATTTTGCGATAAATATTTTGCAATACTTGTGTCATTGTCATCGCATTCAAAGTCACTATAATTTTTAGCGGCATGTATATAAAATTCTAAATATCTAAAATTTATTATTATTGATGAATATAATATAGCAACAATTATATTATTACCGCTGAACTTTTTTTAATAGTGTAACATACTCCCTCCGTCCACAATTAGTTGTCATGGTTTCCTTTTATACAGTCAAACTATAAAAACTTTAACCAACATTTTACGATGTGTATTTTCATCATATTGATACGCAAAAAGTTACAGTACTTATCGTATAGTTTTTCAAATATTTATTTTCTTTTAAAAAGATATTGAATTAACGTAATCTAATTTAACTTTAAAAATTAATTAAATTAACTTTCGAAAAGCATAGCATGACAAACAAAAGTGAACAGAATATATAAAATATTAAAATGTATATTGTCCGTATTTATATGTTAATTTTTTTCTAAAAATTCAACCAACTAGTAGTGCCCAAAACTGAAAATGAAACATCCAGAAAAATATGGACCTTCTGCAGCAAGGAATGGTCTGTCTTTAGTCCAATCCAAAAAAGACTGCAATATGAGGCTAAACTACACTCTCAAATACATGGAAAAATTAACCAACAATGCATTATCACACATTCATATCTTGGATGAGATAAGATTCACCACATTTCGACACGTGGCACCTCTATTCTTGTCTATTACTTCCTCTGTTTAAAAAAGGATGATCTAGTTTGATTTGAAACAGAGTTTAAGAAACGAAAGAAGATTTTTTCATCTTGTGGTTTTAAATTAAAGTTATGTCAAATATACCAAAATATCCTTTAATTTTGTGCTCTTAAACATGTCATGTGGAAAAATAAAGTTAAAGAGTTGTCAAAAAAAAAAAGGGATCATTCTTTTTTAAATAGATTAAAAAGAAATGGAGACATTCTTTTTGAAACGGAGGGAGTAAAATATTTAAAAAAAAAGGCACTTAGCTCCAATTTCTTATCTTTCATGTGGCCATTAAACTTTGTAATATATCAACAACCACATAATCCAATGGTCGCCCTTCATCTAAGATGAGGCTTCTTTTATTTCTATCCGTTAGATTTAAAAAAACGTCTAAAACCTTATCATTATATAAAGGGACGATACCACTGTGTAATAAGCATCTTAAAAAAAAACAGAGTTTCTTTGAAATAAAAAAAAAAAACATTTTACAGCTAAGTAAGCAAACGCAATGGCTTCCTCAATTGTCTCATCGGCAGCCGCTGCTACCCGTAGCAATGTTGCTCAAGCTAGCATGGTCGCACCCTTCACCGGACTCAAATCCTCCGCGTCTTTTCCCGTTACCAAGAAGAACAACAACGTTGACATTACCTCCCTTGCTAGCAATGGTGGACGTGTTAGATGCATGCAGGTTATTCAAAAATAAGTGATTCAATTATCAGTATATATATAATTTAAATTCGACGCGATTATTTTATAATCGTGGAATGTTTGATTAATGTAGGTGTGGCCACCAATCAACATGAAGAAATACGAGACATTATCATACCTTCCTGACTTGTCCGATGAGCAATTGCTTAAGGAAATTGAGTATCTTTTGAAAAATGGATGGGTTCCTTGCTTGGAATTCGAGACTGAGGTCAATATCTCATAATTTTTTTAATTGTTTATCTAATTATTTGAAGTAGAAAATAATTTTAGCTGTTGTTTGTTTGTAATATATGTATGTACAGCACGGATTTGTGTACCGTGAGAACAACAGTTCCCCAGGATACTACGATGGTAGATACTGGACCATGTGGAAGTTACCTATGTTTGGGTGCACTGATGCAACACAGGTGTTGGCTGAGGTTCAAGAGGCGAAGAAGGCGTACCCACAAGCCTGGGTTCGTATTATCGGATTCGACAACGTTCGTCAAGTCCAGTGCATCAGCTTCATTGCCTACAAGCCAGAAGGATACTAAATTTACAAACATATAATCAAAATGTTTGTTTGATTTGTACCTAGTATTTAATTTTTTTCCATCAAAAATTACTGTTTTTTTTGCTTTTTGTTCCTATTTGTACCGGTGTATTTTCTTCGATTCCGACCAAGTTATGAGAAATTAATAATGATGAATCGGTGGTTATATGTTTAGTCATGTGTTCTTTTTTTTAAAAAATTTTGTGGTATGAATTGAGCTTTATTATCCAAAATAAAAATCTCTCATTAAATATGAAAATGATACTTTAACTACTTTTGTCCGAGTAACCTTAGCAGAGATTAACCACACATATATACGAGATATATAAGTTGTTGATCAATATAAAAATCTCTCATTAAATTAAAATCAGATAAATAAATTGACATGATCAAAATACATATATAACTAAGTATATGTACATAGTAAATTGGAATTATATGTAGTAGAAGAAATAACTAAGACTAAAGACGGAAAAAAAAAATGAAATAGCAAATTTTTTAATGAATGTCAATAAGAATATTACTCTATGCCAATTAAAAAGTACAAAAGATAATTGTATCGTAAGTGAGTAATAATTGATCTGATAAAAAGATTATACTGTTTGTTTTCCTGAGAGAAGAGTATGTCACCTCATTTTAGTTCATCAACTATCACAAAGGATCCCAAAATATGGGGTCTTCGTTGAACAAGAACGGTAATTTATTTGAATGAGATATTTTTTTTCTATCTAAAATAAAATGAATTACATCACACTAAAACATTGATTTAATGATTAGTAAGAAAGAAACGACTTCATTTTCAGTCGGAAAAAATAACGCAACTTAAAGTAAGTTTTTTTTCATTTCACAAATTAGTGAATTTAAATCATCCATCAATGTAAAAAGTGTAAATTAAAAATCATATACTTTATATTATTTATGTGAGGCACAAAAAGAAAACCTTCTTTAAGAGTAACCAACCTCTTATCATGATCAGTTGGGCCCTGGATGTTTACACTTGTGGCCACGGGCCATGCTCAACAAAGGATTGATCAATTATTGTATTTTGTTGTTATCTTTTTTGTCTTTATTTTTTTTTTTTTCGATAAAAGTTTGAAGTTTTAAGTATAGAATAGTTTAAGATATTTATATTTGACTTAACGGCTAAAAATTAATTTTAATTGATAAGTAAATGTATTATTACCCCTAAATCTTTTAGCTCAAACACCAATTTAGTGATTTTTGCTTTGAAAACTTCACTGTTGGTGATCAGTACGAAAATTTTGAAGAAGACAAATCATTGTAGGTTTGAAAAACACCTTTTTGTTGACCAACATTAATAAATCATATTAATATGATAGGAGTTGTGAACAATTAATTAACAAAATAAGTCGAATGTTGATAACACAAAGTCACGATAATTCAGTAGAATTCACGAGTTATCCAATAAGACAGCCAGATTAAATACCATATGTGTTAGAAAAAAATTCAATTTTGGTCATTTACGATATAAATTAATCATTAATTTCAAACTATTTAAAATAATTAGTTTATATAAGTTTGAAATATTTTCAAAATATTTTAAAGTAATTTTAGTCATTTTAATAATAATTTAAACAATAAATATATAATTAGTATATTATATAAATATTTGAAAATCAACTCAAAATATTTTACATTTTTTAGTTAGTTATTTCATTTCTTTAAATTGAAGAAATTGATTAATTAATGTCGTTTAAAATTTATTTTTTTTAAGATTTGATCGAATTTAACTAATTAGCTTATTTGGTTATATTCTTTTAAGTTTAATTGGCTATGATTGCAATGAATTAGGCCAAATTCTCACTTTTGAGACAATTTTTGAGCCAAACCCAGCAGCCCATTCCCTCAATTATCAATGTATTTGGTTTCTCCATTACTATTTTCTTAGTGCCTTTTTCTTGTAAATTTCTGTGTTGTAAGCATGAGAATGAAGTTCCTATTGTGTTGTATTGTATTGTTAATTAAAATATATTGTATAATTAAATTTTGTTTTTATTTAATAATGAAAACATTCTATTTTATGTGATAATCGATTTGGTGTGTTCTCATTGTTACTTAATATCTTTTTTTAATTATATCTTTACATGATATTTTATACTATTTTACGCTTTACCTTTTATTGTTTAATTCTAGTCAAACCTCCAAACTAAAAGATATTTTAATAAATTTATACTACAATATATACAATCGAACGAAACAATTAAAATGTTATTTAATAACAATAAACAATACAATCTAGCCGAACATTGTATCTATCATACTATACCATACTTTTTCATTATGAAATGAGAAAGATGACTTAATTCACATATTGTCTTCCTTTTCCTAGTAGTGCCAAGCAAATGAGAAAGAGGTGAAGTATAGCATTCAATATTAGCATTTTGGTATAATATTTATGATTTTTTATGTGTTCATTACTATACATAATTCTGTGAAATTTTGGTGGTGCAGTTAATACTCGAGGACTGGAGATCTTCTCTAAAAGTTGGCTTCCAGAGCCATGGTACACAGGTATTTGGGTATTGACTCTAATTGGAATGGGTCTTTGGGTATTGGGCTCATTACAATAAAAATAATTTTAAGCAGCATTAAATATTAACACCAATAAAGAGTGCTAAAGGCTTTAGGGACATATACAAAGAGTGACAATTGCCGCTGAAAATATATATTTAGCGGCAATTAAGAATTAAATGCCGCTAATTATTTTTTTTGTTGTAGTGGCTGCTGATGAGGAATTGAAGGGAATGTGGCTGCTGGCTTGGTCTCAAATGGGTTTAATTTTGGGTAGATCACATAAATATGTTGTATTATAAAAATATTTACCATTTATGGCAACATAATTTTTCTAACTAAATGTAATTTTTTTTAACTAAGAAAATTGTACGGTTTTCGCCTTTCTCAACCCTTTTTCCTCTTCTTCTTTTTATTCTTCGACTTTTTCTTTCTCTTTTTACGCTTCTGCCTCTTCGTCTCGTTCTCTTCTTCTTCTTTTTCACTCTTCTACTTTTTTGTCTCTTTCTATGGCATTGTTCATCTTCCTCTTTTTTTTTTAGATAAGTGTCAAAAACACACACCTAAACTATACATTTTTTTTGAGTTTCATACCTAAACTATCACTTTTTAGTTTGATAAACACACCTCTCTTTTTTATACCACTCTCATCATCGTATGTGTAATACACTCTCTCTTTCATTTTAAAGATTTTCCACATCACACTCCACATGGACAAAATATTCAATATTAACAAAAAATAAATAAATTATTAGTATTAGTTAAAATTAGAGATTAAAAACTATTATAAAAAAAATAAGATTATTTTCTTTATAAAATAAAATGTAAAATATTTTTCTTACCCCACATCATTTTTTAAAGTTTTTTATTTTGTTTAAATTTCTTTTATAAAATTATTTCATTTTTTACTTCATCACCTCCCCCTTATCAATTACTAATTTAGATATTATTTTATTTTTTAAAAATATAATTCTACCCATCCCACTTAACCCTCCGCTTTCAATTTTTTTCCCAGTGTTTAGATATACATATCGAAAATATTTTTTACTTGCAGCCAAAAAAGTTTTTATATTTTTTAGTTGTTTCTCAAACTAAAAAGTGATAGTTTAGGTATGAAACTCACACTTTCAATAGTTTAGGTATGAAACTCAAAAAAAGTGAATAGTTTAGGTGTATTTTTGATATTTATCTCTTCTTTTTTTAAAAAATTTTTTTTGTTCTTTTCTTTAAACTTTTCATCTAAATAATTATATTCCTCAAATCAGTTTTTGTCCATGTCACCATTTTTATCCAAAAACAAGATGAATAGAAGAACAAAAAGACCGCAAATTTGTATAAAATCACATTTTTAAGCAGAAATTTCAAATCTTTAAGAATACAGTAGAGTTCAATTCATCATTTGTATGTTACGAATTTGTGATAAGTTTGAATAGGTAGTTCCTACAAATAATTGAAAATGTCGTTTGGAGTTTATATCTCAATTTTAAGAGGGTCTGGTTAAGTTTATAGTAATTGATTTTAGGAGAAATATTAGATTGAAATGAATTAAATATAACATTAAATTGTCTTGTAACTGTATTAAAGTTGAATTAGATAATACAATTTTAATGGAATTTTAATTTATTTTGAAGTTTTTTGATTTATTTGTTACTATTGGATACTTGTTTGATTCATTATTGATATAACTTATCAGTTTATAGATCATTGTCATATCTTTCATTAATTACCTTTTCCATTTATGCTTAATTCTCTCTTCTAATTCAACTCTAAATCCTGTGTAATACAATTTTAATACAAATTTAATTCGTTCCGCAGTTTTTTGATTTATTTGTTACTATTGGATACTTGTCTAATTCATTATTAATACAATTTTAATTCACTCTAAAAATTACTGTCTAATATTTTATTTGTTACATTTTTTTATTCATGCTTAATTCTCTCTTCTACCTCAACTTTAATATTTGTGTAATACATTTTTAAATACAAGTTTAATCCATTTTGCAATTAATTGATTAATTTGTTAGGATTGATTACTTGTTTAATTCATTGTTGACACAAGTTTTATTCAATTTACATGCAGATCAAAGAATGTTTTTTTGTTTTCTACATTCTGCATTCATATTTAATTCTCTTCTAATAATTCAACTTTAATATGTTTGTAATACATTTTTAATTTAAGTTTAATTCATTTTATTGTTTCTTATGCCTTTTCATTTGTTACGATTATACTACTTCTCTTCTAATAATTCAATTTTAATATTTTTGTAATACAATTTTTAATTAAAGTTTTAATTCATTTTGCAGTTCTTTTATGTCTCTTGATTTGTTACGATTATATTACTTGTCTAATTAACTATTTATACAAGTTTTATACAATCTAGAATCATTGACTATTCTAAAAAAAAAAAAAGCAATAGTAAGAAAGGGAGAAAGAGCAACAAAAAAAAAACAAGAAAGAAAGGGTAACAGAAAGAAGGAAGGAAAGAAAGAAAGAAAGGGAGCAAGAAAGAAACAAAAAAGAAAAGAAAAAGAGAGCGAGACAAGAGAAAAGGAGAAAGAAAGAAAGAGCGCGACAGGAAATTAAAGAGAAAAATTAAAGAAATTGCTATAAATGGTAATAATTAAAGAGTATATTCAAAACAAGAGCAAGGTTGTCTGCCATAGTAGGGATCTGCTGAAGATATTCAGATATAGTTTGATCACCTCGTCGAATCACAGAGAGGCGTTCTTTAAGAGACATTGATTTGTGATATCGATTTGTTTGCATATATTTTTTGGATTATTGTCCAAGCATGGTGAGAAGTCTTGAAAGAGGCTATGAATGGTACAATAGCCTCTAAAACCGAGGCCAAGATGGCATGAAGGATTAATTTGTCTTGTCTTGTCTGAAAATTAGTTTCATCATCAGGAACTTGCATGGAGCCATTGATATACCCCATGAGATTGTATCCGATGAGAAGAGAGTGTAACTGTGCTTTCCACGAAACAAAATTGGTGGAAGTCAGTTTGAATGATAATTGTGCAGTAGTATTGATGCATACAAACACCTCACCCAAGTGTGATATTATGTTGGGAGTGTTGGTGATTGTAGCGCGAGATGAGTCGTCTGGTGTCTTTGGATCAGTATCCATGGAGGAAGGAAGAAAAGAGAAAACAAGAGGAGAGGTTGGATCGAGATTGCAGTTAAGCAAAGGCTATATCTAATACCATATAAGAGACTTGATCTGTGAGAATAAGAACTTACTTTCTTTACTGTAGAGTACATGTATATATATATACAACTAAAATTACATATAATCCCTAAAATCAAGTGATCATATATATATATATATATATATATATATATATATCGGAATCAATTACTATCACTAATCTGATTTGACTGCTGCTTTCATGGGATTTTAATTAAACAAGATTTGCTACTTGATTTGATTTGATCTTGTGAATCTTCTGTAACATTAACAGGAATCCATTCACGTAATTAGTCCATATTAGCCGTTAGTCCAATATAAAAAAATATACATCATTTATATATATATATATATGTATGTATATATATATATATATAAACATAAAAAATGAAGTCTTTTTTATTCTTACTAATTATTGAATTGGTGTCTCAATGTGATGTAGCTCTTTTTATTTTAGATGGGAAAAAATATCTCATTCGATTATGAAATAAATTACTATTCTTGTTCAAATGAGCACCAAGTTTTGAGATCCTTTACCTGTTGACTATGTTTTACAAAATAAAAAAATAAAAAGGGGGAGTTGAAAATTCATTAATCATTAAATGTGAAAATATAATAATTAAATTAAGAGAAATAAGTATTTCTAAAAATGAACGATGGTGTAGTTTTGTTGTCCATTGTTAGTGGATATAAGTTAATATCTATATTTAATTGTTTGAAAGTAGAGGTACGATTAGTCTATATGACAATGATGAATGTCTAATAGTGTATTTTATCCTTGAAAATATTCGATCCAATCTTTTTCCAAATCTTATATTTTGATTCTCGAAATATTGAGTAACTTAATAATATTAATGCTATAACAAAAATAACTTTTAGTTGTAATAAACTATATATTAATAAAAGAGTGCTAAAATATGTATCGACATTTTAGTAATTGTTATTGGATCAAATGTCACTATAGACTTTAGAAATATTTACAAATAGTGTTAATTGACACTAGATAAATATATTCAATTTTAATTAATCTATTATCATTAATTAATTATTATTAAAGATTATTTAGAACCATCACAGAAAACTAGAAACTTGACATGAAAACTTAGTTGAACTTTCATATGCTTTTGACTTAAAAAGGAATCTGGAGCCAAAAGAACAAAAAAAGTTGTCAAAAATTTCGAAAGAATATATCAATTTTTTTTTAATCAAAAGGGTAAAATCGCTCCTGACGAAGCATTTTGTTCTGACAATTTTCATTTTTTTAATATCGCTGCAAGTGTAGCTTTTTTTTAAAAAAATTGAAATTGAAATCGCTGCTATAACAGCGATTTCTTTTTCATTAAAAAAGTTAATAGAGGCAGGCAACATTTTGGTCCAACATTTGGTCTGCCCAGGGGCGGACACACCCTATGCCGTGGGGGTGCACGTGCACCCGGACTTCCGAAAAAATCATATGTATATATGTATATCTATTTTGAAAAGCTGGTAGAAAGTAAGATATATTCAACAATGCACCCATAAAAAATATAGAAGTGCTCTTGGGCAATTGGTAGAAGGTAGAGATACCTCTAAACCAGGGTTCAAATCTCACTTAAGTCTATTATTATTTTAAGTTTAGCTTAGACCTTATATTTGAGTTATATTTATATAGGTGTACCCAAAACCTTTAAATCCTGGGTTCGCCTTTGGGTCTGCCCTGCAACATTTGTTAAATTTTTTTTTTTGACAAATCACTGTCATAGTAGCGATTTAAGGAAATTTTTTTTTTTTGGATGAAATGCTGCCACAACAGCAATTTTTGTGTTTTTTTCAAATTAACACGTCAATTTTGTCGAAGAAATCATTCCGTCAGAAGCAATTTTGCCTTTTTGGTTAAAAAAATATTAATATATTCTTTTAGAATTTTTGACAATTTTTTTTTTACCTTTTAAGCTTCGGACTCGACTTAAAAGACTAAAGGGAAGTTGAATAATTGATTATTTTAATTATTCCTTTTCTTTTATTTGACAGATTTTATGGACATATTATACGATTATTTGAACATTTAAAATCAAACTTGATAGTTTCGTGCAAGTAATCTGAAAATAGACAATGATGTTTCAATCTAATGAAAAATAAAAGATATCATTATTTTTGGTGATTGAGGCACAATTGTAAAGTAATACACAATTTTTTATTACCGCATTAACAAGTCACTAATAAAGGGAAAGTTCCTAAAAATGGTAAAAAATATAATAAGAAGTAAAATAATATCAAAACAAGTTTCAAGCTACTAAACAAACAGTAGATGACAATGAGTGATAAAGCCCCTTTTAACAACAAGTAACATATTTCCTTATATGAACACTTACAACTATTTTTTTTTTCTTTTTTTTCATCAACAATGATAATGACAGAGAAATCTTTTTTTAATAAAGCATAATAAAATATTTTATATTCGTTTATTTTTTATTTGTTTTTATTACATTCAATAATTATATTTATAACAATAATAATAACATATCTAATAAAATCAAGGAAAAATTATATATAATAGCAAATTATTAATTCAAATTAAATGTTATAGTTATAATTTACTTTATTTCTAATTCGTAGCTACTATTTCATATAATTTGCTATAGCAATTTCTCCGAGCGAAAGGACAAGAAATTGATTGCCTTTTTTGCTGCGGTTGCAAAACTATCAGGATTCAAAAATAGAGTATACAAGAAAATGGTGTCTGCTTCAGGCATATAGCCATATATAGAAAAAGAAAATTTATTTATTTTTCATGAATTTTCATTTACATAAACAAATTCAACTAATACAAGTTTTTATTTACATACATATTATACATATTACATATGCAACTAAAAAACACAACAACAAGAACATATATATCAATTACGGTATGAGAGATTTGATTTATAAACGTTTTATTTTATTTCAATAAATTCAAATTTTATACAGATATACAAACACATAAAATTGAATTGAGGGTTACCAACGATTTATATAAATGAGAGGCTGACACAAATTTATACAAACGATTGTCAACGAAATTATACAAATCTAAAGAAGAGCCAACGAGTTATACAATCTGATACTCCATAACATATATAATGTGAAGTTATACAAACTATAACTATGACATACAAATTTGATTTTCATATTTACTATATGTGAAAGTTGCTCAAAAATCAATACAAATCAAAAATAATTTATATATATTTAAGAGAGAAAGAAACAAATACCAAATTCAAACCTCAACATTAGTGTTCTTAGTTCTTACTCCGTTTATAGCTGAGGTGGATATAAGTTTAGTATTCTCTAATTTTCCCTTCTTTTTTTAAATATTACATAATTCCCTTTTTTTTTAATTTTGGTAGAAGTTTAGAGATACATAGCCTTCTCTCTCTTATAACACACACTTCCCCAATATTGTCACGACCCAAATTTGCAAGTCGTGATGGCACCTATGTTCCCAACCAATAGGTAAGCCAACCCAACATATTAACCCAACTAAATCAACAAATGAGTAAAAAGACTAACACTTAGCAAGAATCTCCAACATTGGGTTCCTTATAAGTACGAAATGCGGAAGATAAAATATATCACCCCAAGAATTGGTGTCTTAAGTACAAGAGCTTCTAAATTCGATGCAAGTCTGAAACTAAATGACAAATCTAACATAAGGGATATCCTGTCTGAATACTAATAACAGAATAAATAAAAGATAGAGGGAGGTGTGGGCCACGGAACAGCCAAGCAGCTCACCACAACTCCAAGACACTCCAAACTCGGACTCAAACTGCTCCTCGAGATGTGCTCCTACTCGGAATCGAATCTGCACCACAAGAGTGCAACAAGTGTAGTATGAGTACGAAACCACGTGTACTCAGTATGTCTCATTGACCGACAACGAAGAAGTAGTGACGGGAGTTTATATAAAAAAAAAATTCTTAAATTATATAGGTATATATGTATTACACTCACTATTTAAGTTCATCAATAAAGGTAATCAAACATCAAGTACTTTCCAAACACCAAACAAAACACATAATCATCAAAAATAAATGATGTGATGAAATGCAATGCAATAT
>NC_028638.1:38079888-38108509 GCF_001406875.1 Solanum pennellii
ATCATGTATCAGTCAATAAGTTTAATAACTGCGCCATCAAGTGTGCTTGCTGATACATATCGACTCAGTGTGTTATAGTGTTCAGACGATGCATTGATACATGAATTTGATGTGTATCATATGATTTTCTATGTATCACGAGTTTTTGAAAATTGTTATCATGTATCAGTCAATAAGTTTAATAACTGGATGTTCATAAAAATGTCTTCAAACTAGATGATATAATCTTGAATTTTCAAAATTTGAAATTGTTATCCAATTACGTGCTGAATTAATGCTTATTAATGAACTGTTACCGTAATTTAAGCTGATTTAGATAACAAATTTAAATGTTCCGTTTTTCCCCCTTTTAATCTTAACAGTTTTAAGTTACTGTGTATCATTTACTATGTATCACAACATACTAATGTATCACGCCACAACAATTTTAAGGGATTATTTGTAAATACTAAATTTGTCGGGACAGAATGTAATTATTGTATTACACTATGGGATTCCTTAAATTTATACTTATATATTTTCTAAGATAAGGGATTTAATTACCCTTGATCAGCATGTGACTCCGTGAATGATTATGACTGTCAACAAAATAAAAAAGAGATCAGTCCATTTGCAATCATATCTTAAGAGAAATAAAAAATACATTTTCTTAAGTATAGTCCAAATCCTGACAAGCTGGAAATCTGGAGATGCAGCATATATATAACAAACTTCTGCATACAACAAAATAATGATTAATTGTGTTTGCTCATACCCTCCAAATATAAAAAGACCAAAATAGGCTAATTAAAAAAAATTGAGGGTTAATGAGAAGAAAAAGTNAAAAATTGAGGGTTAATGAGAAGAAAAAGGTGAGATAATGACTTGTTTTAATCAGACAAAGTTCATACATCATACATCCTACAGGCTACAAGCAGATATATGGTGTCAATTAAAGATAATACTAATTGGACCCATAAATATTAAGCAAGTGATTGTTTTTAGAGTTTAAGTTATGTATCTACTACTCCATCTGTCTCAATTTATGTGATACATTTTGGNAATTTGTCGGGACAGAATGTAATTATTGTATTACACTATGGGATTCCTTAAATTTATACTTAAATTAATATTTTTCGGTCCAAAATTGTTTCTCATAGTATAATCATATATTCTCCTCGACAAAAATTTTTAATACAAGATATAATTTGATTAATATAATCCTACTATATCAAGGATATCAAAATTTTACATAATCTTTTAATTAAACAAAATGAGATAATTATTAAATATAAAAATAAAAATAAAATTAATTATTTTTAATTATTTAAATTAATAATTAATCTTAGACATTTTTTACTATAATTAAGAAAAAGAAGTGGACAGGGAATATAATATGACAGCAGTTACGTGGACTCATCAAATTAGAAGAAAATTAGATTACTCTTCTAGAGAATCCAATTATTTTATCCAAAAAAAAAAAAAAATTCTGCTGGACAGAGTAAAAGTAAACAAAAAGGAAAAGAATACAATTAACGAAAATCCCAATAAAATAATTTTTCTTGGAATCCTATGATAATGCCATGGCTTTGAAGCCTGGGAAGTTTTTTAGGAGACATTCATTTGATGGTATGCCCAATTTTTTTCCTTTTTTTCTTCAATTTCCTTCATTGGGCATTTTCAAGATTTGATTTTTATTTATTGCAGCATTGAAAACAAGGAAACCCAATTGTGTAAGGAGTGAGAAATCAGAAATGGGGAAGTCAGTGAAGTTTGAAGGTATAAGTGAGGAATTGCAGAAGATAATAGATGCTAATATGGACCAAGTGGGAGCAAGACGTCTTGCTAGGGATGCTTTTAAGGATATTCAGTTGTCAATTGATCATTGTCTCTTTAAGGTACTGCTTAGTTGATTGAAAAGTAAACAGTAAATTTATCTGATTATTTGTGTAGAGATCCCTATTTGATGGTTTTAGTGGAAAAAGATTCATTGTCAGCTTTAAAGATTGGATTTTGATTGCTTCTGACTTGATAAACTGGATATAAGAGAATTCATATGGTCACACTGCTAGTTTGGGATTGAGGCATAGCAACTTATCAAGAAAAGATTTTGTGATTGAGGCATATATATTTTACTTGTCAAAATGATGTTTGGGATTGAGATTTAGTTAGTTGGTTGAACAGATTGTCTTGTGTTGATGAAAGTAGAAAGTGTATCTTACTTAGGACTAAGAGATTGATTATTGTCAACTTCAAAGGGATTGACATAGTTGTGTGGAGCCTAAGATCTTGCTCTATAGACTGCAATTCTGCTTAAATTTTCCCCTTTTCTTGATACGATTGTATAACATGCATATTACACCGAGATTATATGAAGCATCTATAAATACATCATCTTGAAGAGAAGGGATTTAAGTTGTTCACTATTCACTCAACACATAAGTTCATGTTTGACGTTTAGATTCAAGGGCATAACAAGACCGACCGTTCACTATTTCTGTCATTAGTTGATTAAAACAGCAGTAATACATTTCCTGATTGAAAAAGCAGCTGTGCTACATTTTTTTCCTAATCTAAGGGCAGAAAAATCAAAGTTTTACTAGCTCAAAAAGACCTTTAAGAATATTGTGTTAACCCAGTTTACTATCCAATGAAAACCAAGCGGTTTCTGTTCTCTTTTCCTCTTTCAATTCTTAAAATAATGCAAGGACACTTGTGGTTGATGTATTCTGAGGAATGGTATCATTTGTGTGATCAAAAATTTGTTCAAGTATGTGCAATCGAGTTATGACAGTTGAGACTTTATAAACACTTCTTCAACTTTCTAATTTTTCTGCGACTGCAGATAGTGCTAATGAGGAACTGAATCCTTTTAGAAAGTGTCACGTTTCTTACTTGTTCTTAATCTGATTTAATGATTCTTTATTTGCTTTCACTCAGATGCCACATGCTGGATTGAAGATGAAGGAGGTAAACCTTTTCTCTTACATACTCATTTTCCAGTCTTGAAAGTTCAAGTTATTCTGGAAGCATCCTATTTCTTTTCTAAAACAAAACGATCTCGTGTGTGGTTACTTCTGCATGTACTTTTTCTTTTCATCTTTTCTCTTTGAATTCTTGATGAAGCTAATATGACATCTCATAGTTACTTCAATGCCTTTTCTAGCGCACCAAGATTTTCTCTGTGTGCAACAATATCTTTAACACTTGTAACTTACAAGAACAACATACCCAATGTGATCCTACAAGTGGGGTATGGGGGAGTGGTGTGTATGCAGCCTTACCCTGCCTTGAGGCTCAAGTAAAGCAATACAAAAATTAAGTATGTAAAGCAATTAATACCTATAACTTATCTTAAAAAAATTGGACCTTGCCATGAAAGAATCTTATAAAATTGTGAATTAGAATGTGACAAGATACAATCATCGTTTTTTCTCTAATAGTCAAGAAGGTCTTATTTTCTTAAATTATGGTTTCAGGACATCAAATGAAACTTGGTCTCCAATCATTTTGATTGTAGTTATTCTGTCACGTGAATGAAATATGTATCGCTGTACAAATTTAAAGGGGAATGAAGAGAGTAACTGTGGAAAGATCTGTTTGGTTAAAGAGTTATACTTTTTCTGAAACAAATCGAATGAAGGCGGTAGTTATCTCAACTTTTTCAAAATGAAATGAAGGGGATAGTTTGAGAAATATGACTTAATTCACCTGAACTATGCACTATGACTGGATATTGTCTTCCTTTTCCTAGTAGTACCAAGCAAATGAGAAGACTCTAAGTATATGGTAATTTATAGCATCCAATATTAGCATTTTGGTATAAATATTGCATTTTGGTATAAAATTCATGATTTGTTATGTGTTTTACTTTACATAATTCTATGAAATTTGGTGGCGCAGTCATATGAGGTTAATTCTCGAGGATTAGAGATCTTCTCGAAAAGTTGGCTTCCAGAGACAAGCCCCCCCAAAGCCATGGTATACTTCTGTCATGGTTATGGTGATACATGCACATTTTTTGTTGAAGGTTTGTGGTTGGCAAACACGTATTAAGTCTCAGACTAGTATTTCTTGGGAGATTGTTCCTGAAACTTGTCTTCCTTCTTAGGCATTGCAAGAAAACTAGCATCTTCTGGTTATGGAGTATTTGCCATGGATTATCCTGGATTTGGTCTTTCAGAAGGTCTTCATGGCTATATACCAAGTTTTGACAAGTTAGTTGATGATGTCATTGAGCATTACTCGAAGGCGAAAGGTACAGCTTGCCCCAGTCAACTTATTTTTCATCTTTTTCATCTTTTTGATAAGTCCGAGACTCTGGTAAAATGTAGAAACCAGAATTAATTAGTTGAGGAAAAGATATACCAACTTAAGAATAACAAAATTTGATGAATGCAAAAGCTAAGATTTGAACGCATGAAAAGACAATATTTAAATCAAACATTCACTTGGAAGAGACTATCCTTCTGAGCTAAGTAATGCATGAGCTTAAAGTGTCTTGCTAATGGAGTAAACATTCATCTGTTTGATTGAACTTCTGGTACTTTCTTTCTAAAAAATTGTTGAGTTCAGTTTATTATGGTCATAAATGAATAGTCCATTTTGTCAAGAAGAAAGATTGAGAGAGTGAACTATTTGAAAATTGCATGTTGTGATTTTGTTCCTTGTAGAATGAAACAAAGGCCTGAAAGTTTGATGGTCTATGTAACTGTGCGACAAACTAAAAGATCATACCCTATTACTGTTCCAAATCAAATTTGAACTCACAAATTCATTATTTATTCATGACTTGGAGCATAACTCACGGTGCTAAGTTACCTCATCCTTCTTCATTTTTGTCAAGCAATGTTGATGACTAGGTCATTAAATGAACAGCAGAGCCTGCGTGTGTTCCTTCCACATTCTAAAACGTTTAGCTATGAAGAAGTCTGTCATGTACGCCAATTAAACACCCTCCCTTGTTATTCTATATTTCTGCTCCTACTTTGACACTAGGTATGTAATTAATGAGTAAATTTGAATATATACTTGTAAATAAGAGGGCCCAAATTGGACAGTGGTGAAGCCACGGTGACAGAAGGGGTTCAACTGAATCCCCTTGGCCAAAAAATTGTACTATATATGCAGCTATATAAAAAGTCTTCTTTATGTGGATATATATAAATTGTTGAATCCCATAGACACAAGAGAGCATTTCTTTAGATCTCCTTAAGGAAAGCAAGAATTGTATTGACAAAAACCTAGAGCGGAGTTTAAATAAACACTACAGGAACAGAGGGAGAACTTGTTTGGTAGTTGAATGAAACCAAATTAGTGTCAGTCATTCGAGTTGATCTTCTAAGTATTAGCAGGGGCTTTGAACATTGGGCATGCTGACAATGTTGGAACTGGTCACTATTGGTCAAGTCCCATTATGATGTGCCATCTCCTAAGGCAATCGGATAGTGAAATAGAATAGATTCATCTTTCATACCAGAGAAGTTAGATTTTTAGGCATACCATATGCAGTGTGTTGCTCATTTTTGGAGATGGGGGAATTATAACACAGATGTTGTCCTACATTGGACCAAAACATATAAACTTAGGCTGTATTAACCAAGTTTATAAATCTGATGTCTCCGTGAATGTATTATACCTAATATACGTCTGGGCAAGAGGTCTCAAAATCAAGTAGTGGAAAATAACCTAATTACATCTTATTCTTCTTGACACACTACTGAAAAAGCAATTGACAGTTAAACGCTGGCTGCAGAAAATCCAGAGATATGCAACCTACCAAGCTTCCTATTTGGGCAATCAATGGGTGGAGCAGTAGCTCTGAAGGTGCACATGAAGCAACCTGATGCATGGAACGGCGCTGTTCTTCTCGCACCAATGTGCAAAGTAAGTTTCTGGAGATTATTCTCAATTTTAATTGATGATCGTCTTAATTAGATCCATAGTTTTGAGTGACGAATGATATTGTTGTACAGATTGCAGATGACATGGTACCACCATGGTTAGTTACACAAATTCTAGTGGGCATAGCAAAATTTCTTCCAAAGCAAAAGCTAGTTCCGCAGCAGGATCTAGCAGAGTTAGCATTCAGAGATGTGAAGAAGAGAGAACAGGTATGTGTTCTTTCTATTCTGTAACAGCTCTTAGACATATGTCAATTTTAGGACGGAAAGAGTACATGATATAAGAGGTTTAGTAGCACAAGAGTCGTTTAAAAATTTATAGTCGCCATTAGCTCTCTCACCTGAAAAAAGGAAAGGCTTCCGATAGGAAATTTTTGATTTATTGAACATAATAATTACAATCACAGGCTTCAACATGTTTATATCTCGTGGGATTTCATGTTATAATGTACTCTCTACTGTTTTCTTCTGCATGCAGGCTGCATATAATGTCATTGCTTACAAGCACAAACCCCGTCTACAAACTGCAGTGGAGTTACTGAATACCACCCAAGAATTAGAGAAAGAACTAGATAAGGTGTCATGTGTTTTCATTTTCTGTTTATCGTAGTATTGATTATCATCATATTTACTGTTTATTAGTGATTGGACCTTGTGTCTTTGCATGCCAGTAAGTCTATGATTGGAAACTTGAAACACAATTGTCCTAGCTGCATATCTTTGTTGGTGTTGCTAACTGTCTCTGGTGATTATACCTGCCACTAGTTTTGACTTTGTAATTCATTCAAGATGGTTCATCTTTTTCTGCTATTGTAGTTCAGAAAGAGTTCAAGCTCATTTAGCTTGACAAATAATATAGAAAAGGCAACCTTTTCTTAGGCTAGACTTCAAATGTACCTTATTCTTTGATAGACAAGATATCTAAACAACAACTAACAGTTTTACGATTTTGTAGGTCTATCTGCCATTGCTAATATTACATGGAGAGAATGACAGAGTGACTGATCCATCCATCAGCAAAGCATTGTACGAGAAGGCAAGTAGTTCGGACAAGAAACTGATCCTTTACAAGGATGCTTATCATTCTTTGCTCGAGGGTGAACCAGATGAGATGATACTTCGAGTTCTTGGTGACATAATTTCTTGGTTGGATGAGCATACTTCCTAATAATTACTTCTCCAATTTTTATTTTTTCAGTTTGGTTCTGCCCATTTTTTCATGGATTAGGAAGGCCAAGGGATAAGAGCTGAAGTAAGAAACTAAGATTTAGCCTGATGTCCTTCCTGACCCTCTATTTTATTTATTTTTCAACTTATTATTTTGTAAAGGAAAAATATTGAAGATATGAATGTTCTATATGAAATAAAAAGCAATGCGTTTTATCTCTGTTGTTTGAAAAATTTTGCTTCAGAAGTGTGTAAAAATCTTGAGTTAACATGAAAAAAAAAGTGAATAAGAAGGGCGTGAACGAAAGGAAAGTGAACTAATTATAAGTGTACGTGGTCAAATAAGTAATATACAAATTATAAGCCAAAAGATTTATGATTAGCAAATATCTAGTTTTTCTTTTGACTATAATTAAATGCAAGTGTGCAAAATGAGTTTGAATATTGTATTTCTAACTAGCAATTGCAATAAATAAATTAAATTAAAGTAAATAACAATGATTCAAATTCACTTGGGTTTTTATTTGAGCCAAGTGGATATTGTATTTGAGCTCGAAGTCAACTCAATTTAACAAGACCCACTTGAAATTTTTCAAAGCAAGACTTCAACATCCTTTAACAATATAATTTTCAACACAACTCCAAATCACTTGAAATTTTTAACACGTTTCAAAAAACACTAGGAAACAAAAACACGAATCAAAGCAGATTTTCACAGTTTTGGGATTGGTTTCTGTTTTTCTTTACATTCTTTAAATATGAGTGAATCTTTTTCAACTCCACAAGTGAATATAAAATTTTGGCTTTTTAACAAAAAAATAAAAAATATTGAGGTAATTTCGTGAAGAATTGAAGTAGGAATTTTGAAAGTTTTTGATGTTATGCATGTGTCCATGGTGTTTTTGAGTAAAAAGAAGCAAAAAGAGTACACTTGATCTAAAATTTCAAGTGAAAAGTGTTAAAAGTTGTTGGGCAATTGAGGTAAAAAGTGATTTGCAAAAATAAAGTAAAAAAGTAATTGCATGGATGAGTCTTTTCCCAAACAACAATACACAGACGAACCAAACTTTAACAAATGATATAAATTAGTCTTTTCTCAAAGTTCAATGACATATTTGAGCATTTTCTCTTTTATCAATGATTTGAGAAATTTCGGGCTCCGCTTAGACTATGAATTCATGCAAAGTATTTTCTCCTTTAGCATCCGAGTGACTCACGAGGTTAATAATATCATTATGATCTCTCAAACCTCTAACCACCTATCACAATTAATAATCTAACTACATCGTTAAACGGGAATAGATTTAATCAATTATGAAGCATCAAACTTTATCTTCTCGTTCCTGAATCAAACAAAATAAATTAGGTATATATTCATCATGAATACAAATCAGTCCTAGTTTTCAAATCTTGCTTCTTGTATTCAAGTCCTATCTCTCAATTCTTCTCTAGAGTTCAAGAAAACACAATAAATATATTTTAATGACGATCAAGTATTAAATTAATAAAATAAAAACACAAGAATAAATTTAATGATAATTAATTTTTATCTAAAGTTTAAATACTAAACAATCATTTATAGCTATAATCCTAAAAATATTGTATGTGCATGTGCGCAAAAGGTGTAAAGTAGCACCAAGGAGTAAGTGCTTAAACAACTTTCCGTCCAAATAGAGGTGTGTGGTCGGATTTGGCAAATTCTCAACTAACATCACAAAATGCAATATATTATTAGTCACCTCATGATTTCTTTATTTGCACCAAACTTTGAGTTTCTTCTAAAGCTAAAAATAAATTTTACTTTTTGTTGCTTCTATTCTTCTCATTATTGTTGCAACTTCAATAATAATAATAAAGTATGTACTTCTCTTTTTCTTCCCATGTTTCACTCAAGGTATGCTCTTTCTTTCTTTCTGCTTCTATGTCTTACTCTCTGTTTCTGTTTCTGTTTTTTTTTCTAGCTCTGATGTGTTTTTTGCCTCTCAAAAGGGCCTCCACAGTCATCCACTGTTTCTTGCTGGGTATTGATATTTAGTTGAGTTGTTTGATCAGTTTATAAGCTTGACTGAACGCCCTCATGATCCTTTAGGAAGATATTGTTATCCCACAAGTTAGGGGTTATTCCCCGTGAAAAATAGTCCGTACATATTTTGATTGAATCGATGAGAAAAGAAAAAGTAGTGATCTTTCAGTATAGAAAAATTAGGAAGTTTCCCACTATTATGATTCGTAGTGGGAAACGCTTGTGTTTCTAGTAATGACGTGGGAATAGCCTCTTTTCAAAATACAAGAAGTGTGTACAGTGTATGCCCACTCTTTCCCTCTGCTGGCACTAGCAGAAGTCCTTTTTGCACAGGGTAAGCTCTTAGGTTCACATTATTGAGTTACAGGCAACCAGAAATGGGAATTTACGCTAACTTCTTCGTTGGAAGAGATGTTGTGGGCAAAGGCTACAAAGCTAGAAGGGCATTTTGTCATCTAAACCAACGTGCACGTGCAATGATGTGAAATCCAATATCTTCGTCTACAATTACTTGTCGTAACACATTTCTGCTCTAAGACTTTCTCTCAACATATCTATAAGCAGGGAGTCCGCATTCACTATTAAGCCTACATAGATGTGGAGATTATTGAAGATTGAGGCACTAGCTAAATGAAGGTGTTTTAGATCAATGTGAGGTCTAGCACACCTTTCGGAATAGGACTACAAAGAAATAAGGTTTTGCAATGCATTGAACCTGAACAAGTTGGAGGCTACAACGAAATTCAACTGCTTTTCACGCAGTCATTTTTGTTTACCAGTCTAGAATTTCATTTCCTGAAACTAACCATTACTTGTTGCAGATGAACTGCTGGGCACCGGCCTTGGCGTCAAAAGTCCCTCTGAATACCAGGAGAAACCAGACTGCCTCTCCTGCTCTTAGACAAATGAAGTCTGACCTTTTAAGTCAACGTATTGGTGGATTTGGAACCAATCTTAGCAGTGGAGGGAGTTCTCTGGGAGGATCAAGAATCATTACTCAACTGAATCTTCAAAGAACTCTTTCGCGAAGAAAAAGTCCTATGGTGTCTGCTTGCTGTAAATTATTTTCTTACAAACCCCATTCTTTGTAATAAATTATCTCTTGTTTTAAATGTTCATGACAAAGTAGTTTTAGATGTGTGTTTGATTGAGTTATTGCTGCAGTTGAGAAGTATTGTCTCATTCATTGCCCTTTTTTTGTTTATTTGGAGAATAAGATTGGTTTTAAAGCTAATCTTCTGTACAGTTTAGCTTCTGGTTTTGGCAGACTTTTATGCCAACTACTGACATTGGTCAAGCTTTTAGTTGAGTTTCTATGTTCTTTTGTAGGGGTGCCAAGTTCAGAAGTTGCATCTACTGCTTTCACAGTGGGAACAGCAGCAGTTCTTCCGTTTTATACCGTCATGGTTGTGGCTCCTAAAGCTGAACTTGTAAGGTTTTTTAAGTACTGTCGGTCTGAACTTCTTAAGCGATTTCTTTCCAGTGTACTGAAGATTAAACTTCCACTCATATTATGAATTCAAAAGATTTTTCTAAATTAAACACTTACCAGCTTCAGACAAAGTAGAACAGTTGGGGCACAACTTCAGTCCTTGTCTTATGTATATGAAAGTCATTGCTTTATTTCAATGAGAAGTTGTAACTGAACATAATTTCAAATGCAGACCAGAAAAGCGATGAAAAGCAGCATACCCTACGTTGTGCTTGGACTTCTGTACGCATATTTATTATACCTCTCCTGGAAACCAGATACAATTCGGCTGATGTTTGCTAGTAAATACTGGCTCCCAGAGGTCTGTGCTCAACTACATAATAATTTGTCAAAACTGCATAATCGGGATCTTAACACTTCCTTTCATTCAGCTGTCTGGTATAGCGAAGATGTTCTCCAATGAAGTGACGTTAGCTTCTGCATGGATTCATCTGTTGGCCATTGATCTTTTTGCTGCAAGGTCAATCTCTAGGCATCTTATATTTGTTGGCCTATGCCCCTTCGCTTTTTTTTTTGTTTTTTGTATAACATGAGGAGGATGTAGTTAGACATCTCACTTGGAGTATTTCACTTGAAACAGGCAGGTTTATCATGATGGATTGCAGAATGATATTGAAACTCGCCATTCTGTGTCTCTGTGCTTGCTGTTTTGCCCTGTTGGAATTCTTACTCACTGCATCACCAAAGCTCTAACTAGTAGCCCAGAAAAGAAACAGCATAGGACTCATTAACCGGTGTTTTAGGCCTTCTTATGTTATCCGTAAATGATCAGCCAGCGTGTGACTTATCAGCAAAGTGTAAAGGTTTTAAGTCAATGAATACATAAGCTATTTCAATAACTTGTTTCTAAGATGGATGAATGTACAAGATTTCTTCCTTTAGTTCCACTCCAAACTTCTGATTTACTGCATCCTTAACTAAGCGTATGAGCTCAAGCATGTCTTGAGAAGTTGCAGAACCACAATTTATGAAAAAGTTGGCATGCTTGTTTGAGACCATGGCTCCACCAACTCTCAACCCTTTCAACCCACTTTTCTCTATTAATTCAGCAGCAGAAACACCCATAGAAGATGGATTTCGGAAAATTGAACCAGCACTTCTCTGCCCCAAAGGTTGTGTCCTCCATCTTCTGCAAAGAAATCATCTTTATTGTGGTTGAAAACTGACATTCAAAATAAGAACATCACATCAGAAACAATTACCTAGCCAAGTATTCTTGCTGCATTTCTCGTGCAGTTTTAGAGAACTTTAGCCGGAATGTAACTGCAGTAATGGATGCCAAGTCTTTCATTTCTTGAAATGGTGATAATCTGTAGCCAAAATTTAACTCTCTTCTATTCAGCATCCTAGATTCTCCTTCATTTGTGATGATCTCTATGCTATCAATAGCAGCAGCTGTTTCCTTTCATAACCAATGTCAATAAGAAAATCAGTAGAAAAAGAAGGATGCATTCTCAGTATCATATTTGAAAATCAATGTAATCTCACAAGAGCGATGTGTGAAGGTAGAGAGGTTGTTTCCGAAACACCTTCAGCTCAAGGACATCAAATCAAAATAATCATGAACGCGGAAATATGACAATGAAGAAAACATGATAACTAATTGGAAAAGCAATACACACATACAGAAAGATCAAGAACAACAATGGCATAAAGAGACATAAAATCTCACATCTATTGTAAGCTTTTTTTCTTCTTCTTTTTAAATGTTAATTTACCTGCCCATTTGCTCCGGCATTCATGTAAGCAGCTCCACCAACAGTCCCAGGAACACCAGCAGCAAATTCAAGCCCAGAAAACCCTTCATTTGCAGACATAACTCCAAAGCGATTAAATGGGTATCCACTTCCGACCCGGTATACTCCAGATTCTATCTTCTCGAACAACTCAATTCGATTGAGAATTACGCAGCCATTAAAACCCATATCATCAAACAAACAATTCGAGCCTTTACCCAATATCATAAATCTCATGGATTGCTCATTACAGTACCTGCATTGTATAATTAGGGCAGATTTTAAAAACTACGAGTCAATCAATCGATTATGATTCAATCTCCCAAAGTTGAGGGATAAAGAAATGGAACCTGACAGCCGAAACAAGTTGGGTTTGGTTAAAGACTTGAACGAAGTAATTACAAGGGCCTCCAATTCCCCATGTGGTAAGATCACTGAGTAGCTTCTTCTTGCAAATAAACTGTAACCCAGTTGAGTTTTGAGCTGGTTCTTGCTTGTTGAAGCTGCAGCTGCTGCTGCTGCTCTGAACATGAAAAGAATGTAACTTTCTTGATGGTTGTAGAGGGAGCTGATAGCTTCCCATATGTGACGCCATTGGAGAGGCTTTATTTGTGAATTTTCCAGTTTGGGGTTTTCTGATGAGCAATGATGGCAGATTAAAGGGTTCTGCTGAAGTGGTGGGGTCGTGGGGATGCTATGTTATGGCAAACTGGTCTTAAAAATACTATTATTTATATGGGATAAGGGCACAAGCTACCCAAAATCTCAATGACACATCTAAACTTAACTAGGATTTTACTACACTATGTACTCATTTTTGTGCTCTCATTACATAGCACCTTACGAGACTGCACTGTTATCAGGCGTGTGGAGCACCTGACTTATATATTCTTCTATGTCCAGCTCAAGGCAGAAAGACAACAAGGAAAAAGTCCCTTATCCTTGGAACTACAGTACCTGTTGCTGCAACAATTCTGATAATGGTTGCGCTATTTTTCACGTGGATAATTCGGTCAAGAAAGCAACATGTGATTGAAAACAATAAATCGGATTTCCCCCCCTAGAATGAGACATCAAAAAATCACATACTATGAGCTTCTCCAAGCAACAGAAAATATTAGTCAGTCCAATCTAGTAGGAAGTGGAAGTACTGGTACAGTCTACCAAGGTACATTTTCTGTCTTTGCAATCAAAGTTTTCAATATGCAATCGATTCAGAATGTCAAATTTTGAGCAATGTAAGACACAGAAACTTGGTCAAGATAGTGTC
This sequence comes from Solanum pennellii, assembly GCF_001406875.1. Taxonomy (NCBI): domain Eukaryota; kingdom Viridiplantae; phylum Streptophyta; class Magnoliopsida; order Solanales; family Solanaceae; genus Solanum; species Solanum pennellii. Next base: position 38,093,459 of record NC_028638.1, read on the forward strand.
GACTTGCTCAAATGTGGATTTTACAGTGATTCTGCTGGAGTACAGGCCTAAAGGAAGACTCAATATAATGATCGATGTAGCACTAGCCATGAAGTATCTTCATCATATGATTATACAACGCCCATTGTGCACTGTGATATGAAGCCAGGTAACGTGCTTCTTGATCAGGATCTTACTGCTCATGTTGCAGATTTTGGAATTGCAAAAATGTTGGCTGAAGAAGGAAACATTGCTCAAACCAAGACTCTCGGAACTATCGGCTATATTGCTCCAGGTATGATAATTTCTTGAACTGCTGTTGTCCTATGCTTATTACTTCTTCCCTTTATGTTTACCATATCTTTGTTTTTCATCCCCACTGTACACTCTCTGTTTCAATTTGTTTGTCTTACTTTCTTTTATAATTTGTTTCAGAGCGAATATCTTTTTTCTTTTTTGTAACACTTCAATTCTAAGTTTCCACGGGACATTTTTTAAGCTCACAAGATTTAAATATATTTGTTACAAACAAATTGAAATGGAGTGACTAATTGTTTTCTATAGAAGATTTAAATAATCAAAGAAACCTACTTTTATGATAGTTGAATAGCAACATTTTGACTTAAAAAGGCTATAGGGAAGTTGGATTTTGATTATTTTACTTCTTTTTCTTCTTTGACTTGAAAGATTGTAGGAATATCTTATATGATTCTTTGAACATTTAAAAAGCAAAATTGATAGTTACGTTTAAGCAATCTGAAAATTAGAAATTAAAGAATCCATTTTTTGGTGATTGAGGCACAAATGTGAAGTAACACATAAAGTTTTATTTCCGTATCAACAGATCATCAAAAAAGTGAATAAGAAGAAGTTCTTAAGAAGTGATAAATAAATATAAATAAGAAATAAAATAATATCAAAACATGTTTGGTGTGGCAAAACAAGTTGTCAATAAACAGAACTTGTTGCGTTTATAGTTGAGATCCATATTCTGATTAAATTAATACTATATGACAGCAGCACGTAAGCTCATCAAATTAGAGAGCTGTAAAGAATATTAGATTACTCTTGTAGAGAATCCAATTATTTTATCAAAAATAAATAAAATCTGCTGGACAGTGGAAAAGTAAACAGAAAGGAAAAGAATACAATTAAATAAATTTTCTTGAAATCCTATTATAATATCATGGCTTTGAACTTTGAAGCCCAGCAAGTTTTCCAGGAAGCATTCATTTGGTGGTATTCTCAAGATTTGATTTTTATTTGTTGTAGCATTGAAAACAAGGACACCGAATTGTGTAGGGAGTGAGAAAGCAGCAATGGGGAAGTCAGTGAAGTTTGAAGGTATAAGTGAGGAATTGCAGAAGATAATAGATGCTAATATGGACAAAGTGGAAGCAAGGCGTCTCGCTAGGGATGCTTTTAAGGATATTCAATTGTCAATTGACTATTGTCTCTTTAAGGTACTGCTTAGTCGATTGGAGAATTAACCAAGATATTCATTCATCCAACTGATTTAGCTAAAAATAGATGTTATACTATGTGTATAATCTATGTAAACGTACTAGAAAAGTAAACGGTAAATTTGTCTGACTATTTGTGTAGAGATCCCTATTTGATGTTTTTAGTTGAAAAAGACTCATTGTCAGATTCAAAGATTGGATTTTGATTGCTTCTGACTTAATGGACTGGATATAATAAGAGAATTCATATGGTCACACCGCTAGTTTGGGATTGAGGCATAGCTACTTATCAAGAAAAGCTTTTGTGATTGTGGATACTTGTCAAAATGATGTTTGGGATTGAGATTTAGTTAATTGATTGATTAGTTGACTGAACAGATTGTCTTCTGTTGATGCAAGTAGAAAGTGTTCCTTACTAGAACTAAGAGATTGATTATTGTCAACTTCAAAGGGATTGACATAGTTGCATGGAACCTAAAATCTTGCTCTATAGACTGCAATCCCGCTTAAATTTCCCCCCTTTTCTTGATAGAATTGTATAACTTGCACATTACACCGAGATTATATGAAGCATCTACAAATAGATCATTTCGAAGAGAAGGGATTTAAGTTGTTCACTATTCATTCAAACCGTAAGTTCATGTCCTTTATATTCAAGGGCATAACAAGACTGACCGTTCCCTTTTTCTGTCATTAGTCCATTAAAACATCAGAAATGCATCTTACTTATTGACAGCAGCAGTACTTCATTTTTTCCTAATCTAAGGGCAGAAAAATCAAAGCTTTACTAACTCAAAAACACCTTTATGTAAATTGCCTTAGTCCAGTTTACTATCCAATGGAAATCAAGTGGTTTCAGTTCTCTTTCCTCTTTCAATTCTTAAAATAATGAAAGACACTTGTGGTTGATGTATTTTGAGGAATGGTATCATTTGTGTGATTAAAAATTTGTTTACATATGTGCAATCAAGTTATGACAGTTGAGACTTTATAAACACTTCTTCAACTTCCAAATTTTTCTGCGACTGCAGATAGTGGTCATGAGGAACTGAATCCTTTTAGAAAGTGTCATGTTACTTACCTGTTCTTAAATTGATTTAATGATTCTTTATTTGCTTTCACGCAGATTCCACATGCTGGATTGTAGATGAAGGAGGTACACTTTTTTTTCTTACATCCTCATTTTCCACTCTTGAAAATTCAAGTTATTCTTGAAGCATCCTATTTCTTTTCAACAACAAAATGATCTCTTGTGTACTTTCTTGCAGAGTGAGATTATGAACTTGCCTTCTTTTCTTCTTTTTTCTTTGAATTCTAGATGAAGTTAATATGAATCTCATAGTTACTTCAATGCCTTTTCTAGTGCAGCCAGATTATTTTCTATGTGTGCAAAGATATCTTTAACACTTGTAACTTACAACAACATACCCAATTTGATCCTATAAGTGGGGTATGGGGGAGTGGTGCGTATGCAGCCTTACCCTGCCTTGAGAAGGTATAGGGGTTGTCTCGATAGACCCTCGGCTCAAGCAATTAATACCTATAACTTTATATTAAGAAAATTGGACCTTGACATGAAAGAATCTTATAAAATTGTGAAGCAAAATATGACAAAATACAGTCATCTTTTTTCTCATACAAGTCAAGAAGGTTTTATTTTTTAAGATTATGGAGGACCATGCAGTATGTAATTAATTTCAGGACATCAAATGAAACTTGGTTTCCAATCACTTCAAAATTTAGTTATTCTGTCATGTGAATGAAATATGTATTGGTATAGAAATTTAAAGGGGAAAGAAGAGAGTAACTCTTGAAAGATCTGTTTGGTTAAAGAGTTTTACTTTTTTTAAACAAATTGAATGAAGGCGGTAGTTATCTCAACTTTTTCAAAATGAAATGAAGAGTATAGTTTGAGAAATATGACAAAATTCACCTGAACTATGCACTATGACTGGATATTGTCTTCCTTTTCCTAGTAGTACCAAGCAAATGAGAAGACTCTAAGTATATGGTAATTTATAGCATCCAATATTAGCATTTTGGTATAATATTCATGATTTGTTATGTGGTTTTCTTTACATAATTCTGTGAAATTTGGTAGTGCACTCATATGAGGTTAATTCTCGAGGACTGGAGATCTTCTCTAAAAGTTGGCTTCCAGAGACAAGCCCCCCCAAAGCCATGCTATACTTCTGTCATGGTTATGGTGATACATGCACATTTTTTGTTGAAGGTTTTGTGGTTGGCAAACACGTATTAAGTCTCAGACTAGTATTTCTTGTGAAATTCTTCCTGAAACTTGTCTTCCTTCTTAGGCATTGCAAGAAAACTAGCATCTTCCGGTTATGGAGTATTTGCCATGGATTATCCTGGATTTGGTCTTTCAGAAGGTCTTCATGGCTACATACCAAGTTTTGACAAGTTAGTTGATGATGTCATTGAGCATTACTCGAAGGCGAAAGGTACAACTTGCCCCAGTGAACTTATTTATCATCTTTTTCATCTCATGGATTCTTTTGATAGGTCCGAAACTCTGGTAAAATGTGGAAGCCAGAATTAATTAGTTGAGGAAAAGATATACCAACTAAAGAATAACAAAATCTGATGAATTCACAAGCTAAGATTTGGAGGCATGAAAAGCAAAAGACTATATTTAAATCAAACATTCAGTTGGAAGAGACTATCCTATTGAGCTAAACATGCATGAGCTTAAAGTTTCTTAAAGATCATATCCTGTTACTGTTTCAAAGCAAATCTGAACTCACAGATTCATTATTTATTCAGAACTTGGAGTATAACTCACGGTGCTTAGTTCCCTCATCCTTCTTCATTTTTGTCAAGCAATGTTGATGACGAGGGCATTAAATGAAGGGCAGCAGAGTCCCCATGTGTTCCTTCCATATTCTAAAAGATTTAGGGTATGAAGAAATCTATCATGCACACCAATTAAGCACCCCTCCCTTGTTATTCTATATTTCTGCTCCTACTTTGACACTAGGTATGTAGTTAATGAGTAAATTTGAAAATATACTTAGAAATAAGAGGGCCTAAATAGGACAGTGGCGAAGCCACTCCCCTTAGCCAAAAACTTGTACTATATATGCAGCTATATGAAAAGTCGTCTTTATGTGAATATTTATATATAAATTGTTGAATCCCCTAGACACAAGAGAGCATTTCTCTATATCTCCTTAACGAAAGACAGAATTATATTGAGAACCTAGAAAGGAGTTTAAGTAAACACTATGGAAACAGAGGAAGAACTTGTTTGGTAGTTGAATGAAACCAAATTAGTGTCAGTCATTCGAGTTGATATTCTAGTATCAGCAGGGGCTTGGAACATTGGGCATGTTGACAATGTTGGAACTCGGTCACTATTGGTCAAGTCCCATTATGATGTGCCATTTCCTAAGGCAATCAGATAGTGAAATAGAATCGATTCATCTTTCATACCAGAGAAGTTAGACTTTTAGGTATGTCACATTGAGGGTGTTGCTCATTACTGGAGATGGGGGAATTACAACACAAATGCTGTCCTACTTTGAACAAAAACATAAAAACTTAGGCTGTATTAACCAAGTTCTTAAATCTGATGTCTCCGTGTATGTATTATATCTAATACAACTCTCTCCAGCCAAATGACATCTCATATATGTCTGGGTCTCATATATGTCTGGGCAAGAGGTCCCAAAAATCAAGTGGTGCAAAATAATCCAAGGACATCTTATTCTTCCTGAGACACTACTGAAAAAGCAATTGACAGTTAAATGCTGAATGCTGGATGCAGAAAATCCAGAGATGCGTAACCTACCAAGCTTCCTATTTGGACAATCAATGGGTGGAGCAGTAGCTCTAAAGGTTCACATGAAGCAACCTGATGCATGGAACGGCGCTGTTCCTCTCGCACCAATGTGCAAAGTAAGTTTCTGGAGATTATACTCAATTTTAATTGATGATCGTCTTAACTAGATCCATGGTTTGAGTGATGAATGATATTGTTGTACAGATCGCAGATGACGTGCTACCACCATGGTTACTAACACAAATTCTTGTGGGCATAGCAAAATTACTCCCTAAGCAAAAATTAGTTCCGCAGAAGGACCTAACAGAGTTAGCATGCAGAGATGCGAAGAAGAGAGAACAGGTATGTGGTCTTTCTATTCTGTAACAGCTCTCAGACATGTGTAGATTTAATTAGGATGGAAAGAGTGATAAATACATGATATTAGAGGTTAGTAGAGCAAGAATCGTTTAAAGTTTATTGGTGCCATTAGCTCTCTCTCACCTGAAAAAAGGTTTTCGCATAAAGGCATGTTAAGAGGCTTCCAATAGGAAATACTTGATTTATTGAACATAATATTTACAATCACAGACTTCAACATGTTTATATCTCGTGGGATTTCATGTTATAATGTACTCTCTACTGTTTTCTTTTGCATGCAGGCTGCATATAATGTCATTGCTTACAAGCACAAACCCCGTCTACAAACTGCAGTGGAGTTACTGAATACCACCCAAGAATTAGAGAAACAACTAGATAAGGTGTCGTGTGTTTTCATTTTCTGTTTATCGTAGTATAGATTATCATCATATTTACTATTTATTAGTGATTGGAGCCTGTGCCTTTGCATGCCAGTAAGTCTATGATTGGAAACTTGAACTCTATTGTCCTCCCTGCATATCTTTGTCATGTTGCTAACTGCTTCTGGTCATTATACCTGTCACTGGTTTTGACTTTGTGATTCCTTCAAGATGGTACGTCTTTATGCTTGTGATGTTTGATGTTTGTTTAACTTGGTTTTTTCCTGCTTCATGAAAGCATTAACCAAACTGTCAGCACTCCAGGGTGATATACTTCTCTCTAACCATGATATCTAAACAATAACTAACAGCTTTACGATTTTGTAGGTATATCTGCCATTGCTAATAATGCATGGAGAGAATGATAGAGTGACTGATCCATCCGTCAGCAAAGCATTGTACGAAAAGGCAAGTAGTTCGGACAAAAAACTGATCCTTTGTAAGGATGCTTATCATTCTTTGCTCGTGGGTGAGCCGGATGAGATGATACTTCAAAATTTTGGTCTCATAATTTCTTGGTTGGATGAGCATACATCCTAGTCTCCAATTTCTTGGTTGGATGAGCATAAAAAATATTTTTTAAATATATTTTTTCTATTTTTTATTAATCAATTACTCATTTTGGGGATTTATAGAAAATTTTTTTATTGAAATTGTTGAATTTAAGGTTAATATATATATTTGTGAATTTTTAGCGTAAATTTTATAAAAAAAATTTCATATTTTTCCTATTTTTTTTTAATAAATTACTCAATTTCGATATTTGCCGAAGAAAATAAAATTTTTTAAAATTATTAAAATTGTTGAATTTCAGATTTTATATATTTATTTGTGAATTTTTGGAGTTAATTTTATATATTTTTTCATATTTTTTATTAATCAATTACTCATTTTCGAAATTTACCGAAAAAATAAAATTGAAATTGTTGAATTTAAGGTTACCATATTTATTTGTGAATTATTGGCGTTAATTTTATATATTTTTTCATATTTTTTCTATTTTTTATGAATCAATTACTCATTTTTGGAATATACCGAAAAAAATAAAAATTTAAACAAAATTATTGAAAATGGGTCGAGTAGTTCATTAAAAAGTGGGTTGATTTGAGGGTCGAATTAGGTATGTATATGGGTCCGAATTTTTTAGGGACATAATTGATCCCTATCCATTTTCATATAAATGTTATGTGATAAGGTCAAAATGACATAACAATTCCATGTGGCATTTAAAGAAATGGAAAATGAGTTGGATATGTTCAGCAGACCAACTAATGTCCATAAGGGCATATCTATGCCAAAAGTTGGACAGCGATGGCATGGGTGAGCCAAACTTTAAATGGAGAGTATATTTAGACATTTTCTAATAGTTTAGAGGCATATTTAATCCTTTTCCCTATATTTTAATTGACAGGATGCTAGGTTGTCATCACCCGATTTCTCGAGTGATGTGGCACCTACTATACCTAAAGTCGTCAATATGGGCTAGGTCTGTTGGTTTGGCCTGGCCTAACTCGGGTTTTTAGGGTTGGGCTAAGATTTTTGGAGTCCATTTAAGAAAAGGGCTTTTTAGCCCGGCCTGAATAAGCCTGCTGATTTGTGGGGCTTGAGAAATATTGGTAGGGTCAACCCGTGGGCCTGTGAAAATTTATTAAAAAGTATAATATGATGTTAAAATCTAAAATTAAAGAGAGTCCAAACGCAAAACACAATTAAGTTAATATTTCTATCGAGAGATTTATACTTGGAAAAATTATTTGGAGGAATGCCTTTTAATAAATAATTACTGATTTTAGCGATACATTTTATGTATTATCATTTATAGCAATACTATGTTAAATCTGCAATATGTATTAAAAATGAATTAAGTATGCAATATACATGTATTATAACTATTTTTAAAAATATTTATGTTTGTTTGGTAAGAAGTTGACACATAGTATTATAAGTGTATTAAAATGTGAGATAAATGTATTATCTATCAAAAAAACTTGTATTATATGTGAATAATAAATTGTTTTTGTAATGTGAATTAAAAGTGTATTGTAAATGTACTAAAAGTGATAAAGTGAAAAAAAATGTTATTGCTATAAATGGTAAATGTTTTTTATTCATAGTATATCTATGTAATTTTCCCTTTATACTTTTACTTGAAAAAAACTTTATAAAGATTGTAAAGATAATTTTATTTGTGGGTTTGATTACCAAGTAGTAACATTAACATCATGTAATATGGTTTTGTCGATATTTATGATAATATTTTAAAATTATAATTTATAATTTAATTTAATAATTATAAAAAAAATATAATTTTTAAAAAAGTGGGATGACACGGCAAGCCTGTAGCCCATGTACTTGTGGGTTGGACCGACCGTTTTCTAGCCCACACCAAAAATGGGGTAGCCCAGCCTGACCCATAAAATGTCAAAGCTTGTATGGATTAGCCCGAATGGGGTGTGCTAGCCCATATTGACAGCTCTAACTATACCCCACCAGTCGGTAAGTCAATTCGTAACCCAAAACATCAAGTAATGAGCGTAATTCAAACAAGGCGGAAGCAAACCAAACTAAATATATACAGAACTCCTTCCCAGAACCTAGAAGTCACTAGTAGATAGTTATACAATAAAGAGTACAAGTCCCAAAAGTAAACCACAACAAAGCGTGTCTCAAAAACAACAAGACTAGCTAAAATAAAATAAATAGATAGGACAAACCCAAAATGCCAAGTGCTCACCCTCGTTTCCTAGTCACAACTACAAAAAAAGGCTGGAACTAATCACTGCTGGTAACTGAAACTGGGACCTGCATCTCAAGATAAATGTAGAGTGTATCACGAATACCAAAACAACAAGTACTCAGTAGGCATCAAAGGTCGACTGAGCAAAAAGGGTAAAAACAATAAGAAATGATAGAATCTAGACACAAAGAGGCCAAAATGGATATGAAAAGGAAGCACATGTTAGGACCAAAAATAAGCAGGTGTAAACGCGGAAGCTAGCAATGCAAATCTCGAAAGATCACGAGTAAGAAGACAACGAGAAATATACCAAAAGACACAAAGATTTAACGTGGTTCGGTCAATCGACCTACGTCCACAAAGGAGATGAGCAATCCACTATAAATATGAGAGTACAAATACAGAGAGAAACAACCTCAATCAATTCACTCGGAATACATGGGAGGTTCACACAAGTGATAACGTATCAAACTTGTGACCCATAAATTCTCCCCCTAACCAAAACTCTCAAAGCCATTAAGACTACATTGTGAATGCTGATTAAGTTAGAAGGAACATTCCTCTATTTATAGAGTCCTAAACCTTTTTCTACAAGAAAAGGATTAGTCAATCCAAAACCTTTTTCTAAAAGGAAAACCTATTTATGGTAAGAAATTTAGGGCAAATAAAACCCAACAAATCTCCCTCTTGGCCTGAACTTCTGACAAAATAAATTTGTCCACCTTCTTCACTTAATCTTCAACAACTTGCTTCTCCTCTCCATAATCTCCTTTGCGAAATTTATGTCTCAACACAGAGAACCTCTCTAAAACAATTTCTCCAACAAAATCTTCATTAATATCCTAATAGTTGCGGCTAGAACTACACCCGCCAAGATGAACACCTCTTTCTAACCTGGTTCAATCATCGATTATCGAACCACTGAACCTGACTCCGTCATTGAATCTGGCTCTGATACCACTTGTTAGGACAAAAAATAAGCAGGTGTAAACGCGGAAGCTAGCAATGCAAACCTCAAAAGATCACGAGTAAGAAGACAACGAGAAATATACCAAAAGACACAAAGATTTAACGTGGTTCGGTCAATCGACCTACGTCCACAAAGGAGATGAGCAATCCACTATAAATATGAGAGTACAAAATACAGAGGGAAACAACCTCAACCAATTCACTCGGAATACATGGGAGGTTCACACAAGTGATAACATATCAAGCTTGTGACCCATAAATTCTCCCCCAAACCAAAACTCTCAAAGCCCTTAAGACTACATTGTGAATGCTGATTAAGTTAGAAGGAACATTCCTCTATTTATAGAGTCCTAAACCTTTTTCTACAAGAAAAGGATTAGTCAATCCAAAACCTTTTTCTAAAAGGAAAACCTATTTATGGTAAGAAATTTAGGGCAAATAAAACCCAACAGCACACGAGCATACCTAAAATAAATTAAGTACAACTAAACTAAACCTAACTAGATACTCATAAATCCAGAAGGTACACTCATGCGCAAGTTTAAATAAAACCTGAACGGACCCTCATAAGCCCGACAGGTACACATAATAGCTTAATTTACAGAGAAAGAAGAAAATCGAGATCCAAACGCAAAGTAACCAAGATAACCCATCAGACTCTACCCAACCAGCAGTGCACTCCCAGCCCAACAAGAAAAAGCGACCCCAAGGGCACTCAACCAAACAGTCCACTCCGAGCGCAGCTAGAAAAAGGGACTCGTGGGTGAGGTAGATATCACGAGTCGTCTTACCATGTAGTCAGCTCCCAGCCCAGCTAGAATGAGTGACCCGGGAACACCCAACCAGCTGCACACTCCCAGCCCACCTAAAAAGAGAGGCCCAGAGGCCATCGCCGAAATCACTGAGTCCACCTAGCCAGCGATACGCTCCGAGCCTAGCTAGATAGAACGACCTTAAAGGGTGATGGTACCTCCAATAGGATCCAATCCAATAACAGTCACCGTAAAACGTCGTCCACTCGAAGAGATCACAGAAAAGGCTCCAAGCTTGTACTATCTCAATCCCACGCCTCTAGTGATGCACCGAACCTTTGAGAACATGTCAGGACCCAAAATTAAAGGGAGAAAATACAGAAGTGCAACAAGTAGCAATAACATCTATTCTAAGGCTCAAACTATCATATTCGAGTCTGTTAATCCAGTATACAAAAAACTATGTCATTCGAACGATGTAGGTAAAAAATCAAGACTATCTAGCCCACACGAGTAATAATTCTAGGGCAACACTAGCCTAACCTAAACAAAGGACATCATGCTCATAGTTAAGGATAGAAAAACCATACAACACATAACATACGAGCGTACAATAACATTTAGCACATAAGTATGCAATTATACTAACCCGGCTAACATGGTACTAAGCCCAAAATATGGCTAATGGATCCTAACGCAAGGTTAATCAAAGTAAGGTAAGAATCGGGTAGCCGCCTCAATTTACTCCAATCCAGATGCTTTTACACAATTAGGATCAATCTAATAGAAAGAAAGCCATAGTCTACCTTTAGGCCGATTATGCTCTCCAAATCACTTTGCCAGAGCTTTTCCTTCAAGAACAACCTTCGAATGTTGTCACAATATCAATTAAAGGATCAGAACATTAGTACAGTCGATTAGACACCAAAATCACAACAAACGGAGACGGGTCAATTTTGGAGTCAAAACGGAAATCGTGGAACCCAAAACGAACTTTTCGAATTTGACTCTGCCAAGAGATTCAAAATAGTACCCCGAACTTGTGTTCCAAATAAAACACAATTTGGTGCTCAAAACGCAGAAAAAACAAACATGTAAGAAAAGTCACACTTTAATCAACTTAGAGAGAATACATGTAGCAGGCTAAACTCGGAATTTACAATAATCGAAGGGTGCCCAACACCTCCTTTAACACTCCACGACGTAGGCTCAATAATTTTTGACACGTAGGACTTTGAATCACCCAAAGCCGAGCTAAAATGAGCAAGATATCACCAATTCAAGAAAGCCAAAAAAAACTCGAAAAAGCTACAACAGTCCGGTTAATCACAAATTGAACCTCGAACGATGTGCACCCGACAATTCTCGATCAATCTACAGCGAAGACACCAAAAAAATGAAGCAATTTTGCACTACGAGTCACCTAATTCAGTTGAGAGATGAGGATGATATGAGCTTTTATAGTTTTGAAAAGGGTGCTGATTTTTTTGCATTATAAACCAGATTTTATCCTTTTTTTGAAAACTTAAAAACTTCGGCGGGGTGCTCCGAACTCATTCGGAACCCGTGCATGCAAATGAGATATGCAATCATACTAAATTCGATATGTCGGACTCAGTGGCGCAGTCAAAATTTCCATACGAGGTCACCTTGACAAAAAGTGAATCTCACACCTAACCGCCATTTCTAGTCAAAAATCACAAACTCGAGAAAATCTCAGAATCCTCGGGACATGAAAGAAGGGTCAATCTAGACCAAATTTGCACATTCCGGAGCTAACCGTGCTGATGAAATTCTCATCTGAGCGCGTTTACTCAGAATGTTGACTAAAGTAAAACTTAGACTTAAACTTTAAAGTTAAAATGCCTAACCGCGCTGACTCACACTGAAAATTTTGAGAGTCATGCTGACTATGCTACTAGCCTAAAATGACCCTTCCAGAACTGATGGGATCGTCAAGATTGGATTCAGATGTCATCTTAATGACCATTCAAGGTTCATAAGCTCCAAAAATACTAAAACTCGCACAATAACCAAATGAACGACCAGATGACCTAACTGTCAGTCTCAACAAGTCATACATGACTTGGGATTACTACAGGAATGCTCTAAACGACACAAAAAAGGCAATCCACATAAATGACCAGGAGGGTCATTACATAGGCAGTGGAGGAGCCACATTATCATTGTGGGTTCATTCGAACCCCTTTTGTTGGAAAACTATATTGTTTTTACATGATTAAAACAACTTTTTAGGTATAGATTAGATGTCAAACCCTCTTCGACTACTTTGTGTGTCTATTTCTTTTAGATTTTGAATCCCCTTACTGAAAATTCTGATTCCGCCACTGTACATAGGTATCCGAATAACCTCTCTTTGTAAAGAAATAAATCTTCTCTATTTTTGTTCTTAGACTTTGATCTTCATCTTCAGTTATTATTAAATACAATTTATAATTAACTTGTTATAATAGTTACACCACTTATACGTTATTATGTATTAATAATTTAGCGATAAATTCTTCTTTCTTTAGGTCATTTTTGGAAATGCTGAAAGTAAAAAATGATATAAATATAAAAAATCGTGTCACAGATCAATAACATAATAAATTTGATAAAAAAAAAATACCAAGAACTAGAGAGATATCAATATCTACAATAAAAATTTTGATCATGATAAAGAAATTGAAACATCAAAGTGAAACATATACGCTTGAAAATAACATCTATAAGAAAGTACTATGTATATCATATCACATATTTACACCTAATAACATAACTGATGAGCTCATTTTATACTATGCATATAACTAAATTATATGGATACACTTTTCAAGTTTAGATGACATTTGAATAATCAACTCAATTTTATTTTTTTTTACCATTCTTTAAATTGACCATGTAAGTCTTTTCACATAACATTTTATATTTATCATTATACACATATTTTAATATTATCTTTATATATATATATAGTGGGAAGATTTTATTTCAAAATTAAATTACGAAAATGTCTTTCACTTATTTTTTGATTAAAATCATTTAAAATAAAATCAATAATCACAATTAAAATAGAAAAAAACATATGATTAGATGTTATAACTTATAATTGTCTACTTCTTAATGACTTTAATTGTTAATTATTATTATATTAGATAATTATTCCATCAAATAAATCCAAAAACCGCTAATGTTTTCAATTTAACAAAACTCAACAGTCGAAGTCATCACAACTTATGAACCAAGACGTGCATACTTTGGCATGATTTTAAAAATTCGATCCAAAGAAATGAATATTCATTAATTCCTTTACAAAAATAAAATCAATATCAAGAATTTTTATGATTGATAATTGATTTCCTGATTCACTTTGCTTTCAATTGTTAAACAAAATTCAGTGTCGAGAACCATTGGCAAGCGGAAAAAAAGAAAAAGGGTAATTTGAAGTCCAACTTTTTGTTGTAATTTTACTTTGCTTTTCTGTTTGGTCTTTCTTGAATTTTCTCTTCTTAAAAAAAGTGATATACACTTTTCTATGTTCTAAAAAATTATTTTATCTTTTTTCTCATTCTAAAGAGAATTGAAATGTGAAGTAAGAATTTTTTAATTTTTTTTTTGAATAAGGATAAACATTCTTTAATTTTCTTAACAAGGATAAAAACTTTTTCATTTTCTTGAATAAGAATTTAATGATTTTATTTAAATTTGTTTGAAATTTAATCATCAAACTTGAGGAGACATGCATGCCTACATATTTGACTAATGTGAGAATTAGATTTGCTTAGTTCCTCTAGATTTAATAGTATTTTCTTTTTATCTAATTCCCTATTCATTTGATATCTTAATATTGTATGTTTTTTATAATCATAACCTGCAAATGTTTAGTTTGAAACTTTCTTTTGGTATTTCTGCGCTTTTATCTATATAAATTCATATTTTTTTTTGTTTTATGAGACCCGTCAAGATTATCCTTTGTCATTATATTATACTAGTTTCCGTGCACGCGCGTTGCGCGTGTAATCCATGAGTGTATTATTTCTTAAAAGATAATACTACTAAATAATAAAATATATTTAATTGAGATTTTTTACTTTGTTTTACTACTAATTGTGACACTCCAATTTTCTGACCTTCAAGTGAATGCATCGAGATAATAATATGAGAAATTAATAAAATAAACTTTGTTTGTAATTCAAAAAATAAGTTTGCAAAGCTAAAAGGAAAAATAACAACTATCTAAATTAAATTTCTTGATAGTTCCGTTTTGTTGGTAGAATAATGCTAGATAGTGTAAGATTAACTTTGAGTGAAGGAAAACAAAACCTTTTAACTTTTTTAATGAATGTGTTTTAAGTATTGTATTAAATTTTTATCCACAAACACTTTAAACTAATTAGTTAACTATAAATATTTAAAACTAAGATGTAAAAAGTTTTATCATTTATATTTTAAAAATCAGGATATTTATGAATAACTACTATTTTATATAAAATTTAATTCTGTCATACATAACTTCTTAAAGATGAAAATTAATGTATATGTAAAAATTATAAGTACGGAGAAAAGAAAA
>NC_028638.1:38109150-38142488 GCF_001406875.1 Solanum pennellii
ATACTAGTTTTCGAACACGTGCGTTGCACGTGTATATCGTGCTAATTAGTATAAATACTTCTAATATATAAGCGTACGATGTGTAAAATTCAAGCTTGAATCAATGAACAGTGATTATGACACATCATACAAAAATATTATTATCAAGTGATTTCAAATGTAACACGATAACGACTTCAAATATACAATTCTTATAATATATCAATTATTCAACTTGTTAAGAGTACTTTTTTTTAATACGTCACAACACATAATTTAAATGTCAGCAATATAGTTGCAAAATATTTAATGCCTTAAAGTTTTCGTCCTCTTTTAAAGGAATAGTAGTCTCCACTTTTTTTTTTAAATATAAGTTTGTTTATACCATAAGGTAAAAGAGATGTTTAAGAAATTTATGATTGGTCAGTGTATGCATGTATAGTGGCAAAATCAATCTCTCTAATAAGATGGCTACTGATGAAATGTGTACCAACTTGAAAACGAGGATTAACTTGCTTCTTTTCAGGCATTGAATCACCATAAAATCCTTCCATTCCTATCTCTAATAAGTGCGTTTTGTCCAGTGATTTCACATGACTTGCCATCTCCTGAACCTATCCCTGCAAAAATCACATCTCTATCATATAATATTATTAAAAAAACAATATAATTAAGAATATAACATATGATAGATTTGTGTCTATTTTTACTCACATTAACTGTTTTTCCAGAATAATCAGCATTGCAGGAGACTCATTGATAAGTTAGTAAAAGTATTACTCCCTCTAAATAAGTTCAGATTCCATTTTTTATATAATTAGACATCAATTCAAGATTTTATAAAGCAAAAGTAGTTTCATGTAATAAAAAAAAAGAATAAAAGTACTACTCCACCTTATTGAAGTTCAGTTTCTACTGCTCATACAATTAGAAATATAGTGATAATAGAGTTTAAATATATAAGAAATATTGGGAGAGGTGAAAAAACTTATAACTGATTTGAATATAATATTTAATGTAAAATTATGTTTTTTTTTTGGATTCTTAAATATAATTCATAAATAAAAGAAAATGAAAAGGTTTTTACCTAATGACATTATACCATTGTTTAATGAGGAATTATATCTTCTTTGGTTTATTAATGTTGCTGAAGAGAATAGGAACGAATTTTGATGAGTGGTGCGATAATATGCTATTGTTTAATTATCTAATTATTAATTAAATATAATGGGAAAAGGCAAATTTGAAAAGAAATCAATTGTGATCTTTCAACTTTTGAGATGTTACTCACAGACTTTTGAATTTCTTATTATATAAAATGAAAAGAATTAGTGAAAAGCATAACTAAATGTTGAAAAATCAGTTTTCTTTCTTTTACCTTAAAAATGGTGATACAATCATTTAATTTTACAAGGGCATTTTGGTATTTCAACTTTTCATTTGTAATGTTCCCACTTATAATATTATATGATATGATTATTGCTAATAATATATTTTCACATATACGTAATCGTTGTAATGGATCTATAAAAACTTGCATGGATCACACGTGCAACGCACATATTCAGAAACTAACTAGTACATATATACTAATTTACACCAGAGATATGTTTGATTATCTATATTGTCATAAAAAAACTATTACCAATGAAATTCGGATAAATACAATATTAAGAAATAACAGATATTTTTACAGGCCATAGAAGGTGGAAATTATAACTGAATTTGCTTGTTGCTGCATCAATCCTGTTTCTCAAATTTTGAATGAGATTGAGTTAAAAGCTTCGTTAATTCAGCTCTTATCTTGTTTAGCTGCACCACAACCTCTCTCGTGGCAACTCTTTCAAACACAGGAATGCAACATTTATTATCAAAACCTTTGATTTGGCTTTGGTTTTCATCAATTGTATCTCAGTGCACAATGGGCACTGTATAATCATGATGAAGATACTCCATGGCTAGTGCAACATCGATCATTATATTGAGTCTTTCAACCAGGCTCAAGCAATTTTCATAATCTTTTGTCTAAGCTTCCATTGGGCATGTACATCAGCACAATCTCAGTGAAATCCAAATTTGAACAAGTCGACACTATCTTGACCAAGTTTCTGTTGTCTTACATTGCTCAAAATTTCGCATTCTGAATCAAAATATCTTAAACCCCGTTGCCAATGTATATCAAAAACTTTGATTGCAAAGACAGCACCACCCGAAAATGTGCCTTGGTAGACTGTACAGGAACTTCCACTTCCTACTAGCTTGGACTGACTGAAATTTTCTGTAGCTTGGAGAAGCTCATAATAAGTGATTCTCCGATGTGCAATTCTAGGAGGGTAATTCGATTCATAGTTTCCAGTCACAGGTTTTTTTCTTGACCAAATCATCCATGTGAAAAACAACGCGACCAATATCAGAAATGTTACAGCAACAGGTACTGTTGTTGTAAGGATAATGGACTTTTTCCTTGTTGTCTTTCTGCCTTGAGCTGGACATAAAGGAATAGATAAGTCAGGTGCTCCACAAAGTCTTGGATTTCCCATCAAGAACCGGTAACTGACATTTGCAAATACCCCTTTCTTTGGAACTTCTCCTTGCAAGTTGTTAAAAGAAAGATTGAGATACGTGATATCTCGCAATAGCTCAAGAGATTTAGGAATCACGCCTGATAGAGCATTCGTAGACAAATCCAGAGCCTCAAGAACTATTAGATTGCTAAATGTGTCCGGTATGGGACCTTGGAATGCATTTTTTGACATATCTAGATATGGAAGGAAACCCATGGAATTGGGTATTTCACCAAAAAAACTATTGAAAGAGAGGTCCATGATGTTCATTGCTTTCAGAGTTTCCACATCAGAATGGAAGAAACCATGCAGCAGGTTTCTCGATAAGTTCAGACTATCAAACTTTACTAATCTCCAGAAACTTGAAGGTAACTTTGAGCTGAAATTGTTGGCAGCAATTGACATTACTCTTAATTCAGTCAGATTTCCGATACACGAGGGTACTTCTCCTGACCGTCTGTTTTCTCCCAAATGCAGTAGACCTAATCTTCCTATGCTGCACAGTTCAGCTGGAAATGTCCCTTCTAATTTATTTCCAGTAAGATACAGCCTTTCCAGGTTTCGCAGGCCAACAAACGAGGGGGGCAAATAGCCGACAATGTTATTACTTGCTAATCCCAGGAAAATCAGGCCACGTAAGTTTCCAATGTTTGTTGGCATACTGCCACTAATTCCACAGTTTGCTGCATCAAGGACCCTGATATTGCTTGATAAGTTTCCTATGATTCCGGAAAAATTCCGCTCAAGGGATTAGATTCAAGAATCAGGTACACCAGATTCCTGCTGGTTACCAATGAATTCAAGAAGTCAAGTTGTGTGACTCCAGGCTTGTCTTCCAACAGATTATTTTGCAGATTTAGAGTTATAAGGTCCACCAGGTTACCTAACATCATGGGAATCGGACCGGTAAAACTATTGTTTGCAACTTCAAGATTTTCAAGCTTTGAAGCATTGCATATTGCAGAGGGTAGATCTTCACTGAATTGGTTGTGTGAAAGGAAAATCTCCTGCAAGTTAGGTAGCCAAGTGCCAAGATCATATGGAAGATGTCCATTTAAGTAATTATGTCTGGCTTTGAGGATTTGAAGCGACGAAATATTGAATAAGCTTGATGGAATGGCACCAGAAATTCGATTATATTCAAAACTCAAACCAGGCCAGTTCATGCAACTTACCAAACTCACTTGGAATATTTCCTTGCAGATCATTTTCAGTGAAGAAGAGATGAGTGATCTTCGATGCATTCCCCCTGATCCTGTTGCTGTCCAGAAAAAGATGTTCAAGGATAGGAAGATAATTATCCAAATCACTTCCCCTGATAAGGCATTTATGGAAAGATCTACAATTTGTAATCTTGAAATATTGAATATTGAAGCAGGTACCGATCCAGTGAAGTGATTGCCACGAAAGGAAAGGAGCCTCAAATTGCTAAGATCACCAATTTCATCAGGTATTTCACCTTCCAAATCATTTTCATGCAGATAAAAATATTCCAGGTTTTATAAGTTTCCTAATAAAGATGGAATCTTTCCTGTCCGATTATTATCGTTGAGACGCAAAATTCTAAGTTGGCTTAAAAGGCCAAGTTCTTAAGGTATGCTTCCTTTGCTCATGTTATCTGATAAATGAAGTTGTTGCAGTAATCGACAACGGCTTATAATCAGAGGAATGGTTCCATCAAGAGAATTCCCAGTCACATTAAGAAGTTTCAGCTGTTGCAAGAAGGCTAATTCACTTGGTAAATTGCCATTCAAGTCATTGCTACTAAGGTCAAGAAGAGCAAGTTGAGTCAAGTTAGCAATTTCTGAAGAAACTCTGCCTTGAATGTCCAGATTAGGAAGTTGCAAAGCTACACCTCTCTGGTGCAAGCATGAAACTCCATACCAGCTGCAGTAGTGTGTGTCTGAGCTCCAATTTGTAGACAAAATGTTGTGAGGTTCCAATCGGAAGTTCGATTTAAATGCCATCAAAGCAGCATAGTCACTGATAGAAGTTGGTATGTTTAGCTAAACAAGGTGAATAAAAGAACAGAAGTGCAAGAAACTTAATCAGAATGTTCATGATTAGTGATTTGGGATTTTTACTCTCACAAAGAGAAGTGTTCAATAGTAGAAATTGTGCTGATCAATCTGCAACTTACTAGGCTAGTAGTAGTTGGAAGAATTTAATTCCGTTTTACATTGGACTTACTCCACCACAAAAGTTAAAGGCTTATGAAGTTAGAATTATTCAAACTTCCCTACCAGGGGCGGACTCATCGTGCTGTCCAGGGTGTTCTCCCGAACACTCTCGACAAAAAAATACAAGGTGAATTTTGTGGAATTGTATTGATATATATATTTTGAACACCCTAATCACCAATGGATGAGACAGTTCAGTGATAGCTGAGCTCAAAGTTACGCGCGACGTCCAACGACTGAATTGGCGTTTTATTTTTTACATTTTTTTGTTTCAGTTTTTTTTTTCCAGTTAAATGTTTATACTTTTATTTTCCGAACCTCCTCAACGAAAATCCTAGGTCCGCACTGTTCCCTACACGCGCAGAGCTAGACATTTGGAGTGCTAAATACTAGATTACTTGTGGAAAGGCATATCAATATATTTACCAACAAATTGAAAAAACAAAAAGACAAGGAAAGGTTACATGAAGTTTATAGATACATGACCAAAGCTTGTGGCGGAGTGATAAGTATCCGTTTATCCTTAATTAGAGAATTGTCAAATCTAAATAAAATCAGACACTAGGTGAGAAATTAAAAAAAAAATAGCTTTTGAAACTTTTGTGCATGTTTTGTCCAGTTGGAATATTGGCACGTCGAAAACTTGTTTTATTTATTTTTTTAAAAAAAATTGGTGAATATAATCTGCATATTTCACACACAAATAGGTATTTCAATTTTTTTTAAAATTGTTGAAATAAATGACTTGACACGGAGTCTAAAATAAAAAGAATTTCAAAATTTATGTTGTTAGACAAAATTAACATTTGTGTTAATTCAGAACAAATTAAAACGAAAATTACTCTATAAGAAATTCTATTTTGTGTAGGGTATATTATATCATGGAGAAAAGAGGTAAATGGATTCGAAAATCAAAGATTTGACCTGTTAACTACTTCTTGACTATGACTTTGATTTAGATTGAATTAACTATATTCAAGCTGAGAGATTCTGAAAAGTTCAAACAAATACAACCGTTGCAAAAAAAAAAAAAAAATTCAAATGGACAATAGTTGACAGCACAAAAGATTACTGTATTGTCTGCTCCAATCAGTTATCACTCTTTTTCTTATGTTGGGAATTATACCTGTGCTCTTTTTGTTTTGGATTAAAAGCATTTGCAAGTATCTTACAAAACCTTAAATCCTAAACCCTATACTAATTGTTTGAAGTTTTTTTCCCACATATATCCACCTATTGCACTTAGATTGTGAAACACTGAACTGGTACAATGAGGCAACTATAACAAGTCATATTTATTTGTATACCTGATTTACAGAAATGGCTAATAATACAAGGTTGGATCAGCCGATTTTCGTATAGAGAAAAATTAATGAACAATTTTATGTACTAGAATACGTACACAACCCTCACTCCTCGAAAAACCTGCTGTTTATTCCTGTTCTATATAATTGCAAACCAGAAGACGTCGAAACAGTAATGTTGGTGTTTGCAGGTGCAAAAAGGACATCACCTTCATGGATAATCTCGTCTGATGATGAGGTTGATGTTCCCTCTCCCTCCACGACCATAAAAATGGAAGGACCGGGAATAGCTGGAAATTCAGTAGTTGATTGTTCGGGAAGAATACAGCGATCAACTTCAAATTCATCAAAAGGAGGAATGTACCTCATAACATGAGGATTTACTGCGGTGCCCTGCAGAATTTCAGGAAAACCCTGCAACAAGAACAGATGTAATTTAGATATAAACAGAAACCCGATATCATGTTAATTGCACTTAAAGGGAATCTTGCCAAATATTAGCCTCTGCCTGCACAGCCCAACAAAACTACTATGCATTTTCTCCTCCTTTTTTACGGTGGTAGTTCGGACCAGTTAACGTTCTGATGATTGTTGAACAAGTTCCAGGAGCATTACTAGTTTAGGAATGTACACATCAATTACACAGACAAGTAACTTAAAATACTTTTGATGGAAATTTGACCGTTGAAAGAAGCTCAAATTTAACAATCATAATCCTAAATGTCCGAACAATTCCTTGTCAATAACTTGATGTCAGAATAATGCAACTCTTTCCTAGTCTATTCAACGTCCAATTTTTTGAAGCACATATCAAGGTTGCAGTTATATTCAGACTCCAATCATGAAATTTAGTTTTGAAGAAGGGAAAAGGTTCACATTCGTCTTTGTAACATTCGAAATAGTTCAAAATGCCTTCATTTTTTCAGTTATGGTCCATTCATACCCTTGTCATTAACAAATCGTCTCATATTTGCCCTTGCCAGTTACCATTAGGGAGCTCCAGGTGTAAAATGGGCGTGGAGATGTGTCCAAATATTTTTGAGTAAAAAGATCCCATTTTACCCTTGAACTTTTGATTATGGATTTTTTTTTTAAAAAAAAATCAGGTTGGAGCTCCGTTAGGTGTCAAGGGCAAAAGAGAACTTTCCTGACGGCATGGATAATGTTAGACCAAAAGTCTAATTGAGGGCAAACTTGATCAATTTCAAATAGTACAGGGACAAATTTGACCATTCTTTTTTGAAGAATAACGCTAATGGTGTCTATAACAGTACCTGTCTGTAAGTGAGCATTGAGCATAGTGTTTTAACATCTCTGTGTTTTGGAGTTAGGCCAGCGCGTACCACGTTGTCTGATGTTGCCATGCATTCAATACAATCACCATATAAATAAGCATGAGGTTCATTTGCTCCTAAATATAAGGCTTCACCAGGATTGAGTTTCACATAATTTAACAAGAATGCGGCCAAGACACCAATATCAGCTGGATACTGCTTCTCAAGTCTAAGCACCACTTGTTCTTTCTCTGTCAGCTCCCTTGCCTACATTAAGGATGAAATATCATAAATAAATGACAATGACTAAGATAGGTTCAAGTGCAGTTCACCCCATCACACTTCACTTTCCTTAATTCGACATCAGTTTCTATACATTTCATTTCATACATAGTGAAAAAGAAATCAAAGGAAAACCAAATCATCAAGTAGGAATAAAATAATAAGCAATTCAGACACCATTACACCAACAAGATTATCTCCTCAATGTAATTGAACAAGAATACGACTAGATGTAATTTATTGGTTACCTAAATTCAAATTTCAGCTAGCCTTTTTCACAGTTGCTGTGGGAATAAAGGAGTGGGTCTCTTTGTTTTCTTGTGGGGCATTAAAGAGGGCAAAAATAGCTCAGATGTTATTTTTTTGATGAACTAGATCAGATGTTGTATTAAAAATACAGAACTCACATCTTCAAAGAATCAAAGTAATGTTATCTTTATACCACCACCAGTATCCCATCCATTCAAATCTATTACAGAACTGATAAAATGAACATCCCAAAGATTGGAACATAACTAAAGCCAGCTCATAAAGGTCAATTCATCATAGTCGATTCTAACTCAACTCTTGGGAAAAAGTTTTTTTTTTCTACTTTTTTGCTGTTGTTTCTCGATCTTCCTTTTTATTAGAGTAGAATTATTTTAAGCTGTTTCTATACTCTACTTTTAGCCTCATCCACTCCTTTCTTCCTTGATCATGTTTCTTCGCAAAGATACAAGGAAAGAACTCTTAATCTTCACTAAAGAGGAAGTTTCAGCTTTGATATCTTTTCTACTACTGTTTTTCTTTTCCTTCTTTTTGGTGCTTAATCCCCATTTCATTCTATAGAAATTTGGTTTATACATCATGTAGGTTCCTGAAAATGCATTACTAGAGATGCTCATGTCGTTGAATCATGAATCGATATTTTAATTTGGCATCCAATTTCCTGAAAGCATCAATTGAAAGGAGAAGTATCCTTTTGACAGAAAATACGCTAGTTAGGGATGAACTAAAATATCTGCTAAGATGGAAATTGAACTGATAGATAATATAATATGATACTCTCAAACTCACTTCTTTCAGAACCAAACTCTTTATGCAAGTATCCGTATGTTTAGATATGAGTAGGAAAAGGGAGTTTTTAGATGAAAAAATGTTTATCAAGACAACGAAGAGCATAGTTTACCAAAACCATAAAGAATTACTCCATATGAATACATATCCACCATGCTTTAGTACAAGAAGGAGACTTACAACAAGTACTCGGATAAACTAACACATTTTAACTTCTATCTGATCAAGGACTACTTTGACTTTACCTGATTTTTAACGTGTAGGCGACTAATCAGCTTGGCTATCACTTCAGCAACCACATCCTTGTTTGCTGACATCAGCTCAGTAAATACTGATTGTAGGACTAATTTACCTTTTTCCTTCCCATCATCCTCGTTCAATTCCAATACCTGCTCTGTGTGTGCTGTACCGACCAATTCGACAATCTCGGGCACAGTTTGAACAGTCAACTTAAGCTCCTACAAAAATTGCATAAGTAAATGTTAAATCACATTGAACTCTAAGTTCATTTTTCATCTCAGGCTAAGAGGCACATTTTCGAGTGAATCAACCACCTAAATATCTTACACCATTCTTCTGCATGCATTCTTATGTTTACACTATGATAAGCTTGAGATCCAGGATAAGCTCCTTTAGGCTTTCCGTCTAACAAAATATGGATGCAAAACCTAAAGCAGATGTGAATATGCCAGTTTTTAAACACAAGAACAAGCAGTAAGGTTCAAGTAGCTTCTAACCTCCTTTTCCAGATATTATATATTCTTTTTCCTTCTGTTTGTTGGAGGAGAACACTATAAGCGCTCGTAATTATTGTTCAAAAGAGAAAAAACAGCAAAAATAACAAACAAAAACAGAATTTCCAGCTGAACAACTCCATTAACTTACTTTGTTCTTTAAATCAGACCAGTCTACGAACATACTAGCAACCAGACCAGGTGGGCTATTTATCTACCACAACGAAGCAACTCTACCTCTTGAATGCAACCCAATTATTACATTAATCAACCACAACAAGTAGCTTAACTCTATTTTAAGGGGATTGTAAATTTATGGGCACCTCAAATGTCCTGGATTACGAAGCCAACATAATTTAAAAAACACTAACTAGACCTAAGAAACCACATAGATGTTTGAGTACCTCGAGACTTATAAATCCACACAATGCCTCAAATTCCGTCAACGCCAATGCCATCTCCGGTTTGTGATTGTCATCCTTATAAACATCCGGAAGCTCACTATGCAAACGAGAGGCTAAATCCTTGTCTGGATGGGCCTGTATGGACAAAGCTTTTGCAACAGATAGTACCTGAAAACTCCATACATGTTAGAATCTCATCAAAATCATACTAACAGCCAAGTATAAACAGCTTTAACTCGCTCAAAATGCATCAAGTTAAATTAAAACAAATTTAACTGTCCCACTATATGATATTACATACTCAGGTAATTTCTCTTGCCCATTTCCTGAACACCATTATTCAAACTTTTTTTCAAATAATTTTAAATATAACTAAATTTCTTCTTCTATTTTTTTAATAAAAATAAAATAAGAAGAAATCTATGTTTGACCTGAAACAGAAATTATAAAATTTGTATCTTTAGCTATTTAGGCACGAGTATAATGCTATCAAAGAGCATAATTAAAAATCAGAACTCTAGAAGAAATTAGCTTTGCCGACATTTCAAACTCCCTCAAAAAAAGTAAAATTTAGTGCATTTTTTTACCTTGAAGAGAAAAGGAAGGTTGGTACCCCATTTCTTCACAACCTTCTCTCCAAGAACATTAGGGTTGTTTTGAATCCAATTCTTCAATGTTAACTTGCGTCTCTCTCCTTTACCATTAACCAACCCATTCTCAGTTCCTTCCACAACATAGGAAGGCCCAGAATCGTGAGTACCCATCCAAAATTCGGCATAAGGCTTCTCTTGGTCAACATAGTTACCACTATTGCAAGCATACAACCGCGCTACACGAGATTCCTTCCCGGGTGGTCCCCAATCGTAATTCTTCACGCAACCCATCAACCTCACCAGCCTCCCTCTCCCTTCCGTCACCGACAACAAGTCAGTCTCCATAAAACAAATTTAAGTTCTAAAAAAAAAAAAAAGCTCCCTCGTGTTTTTTTCCTCTGCGAAAGGTTTAGTAGTCTTTGTTTATGCTACAGAGCAAGGAACGGGAAACAGTAGCTTCAGTTCAAACAAAGATGATGAAGATTTGAAGAAGAAGAAGAAGATTGACAGGGTACAGAGGAGCACATGAATGTTGGTGTTGTACCATTCAAGAAAAATTAGTGAGGATTTACAAGTTTTGGTGTTTTTTTCTTTATCACACGCAAAGCAGCGGTTTCAAATTTAATTAAGGAAAAACATTTCCTGCCAACTTTAAATATTTCTTCCTTTCCTATCTATAGGCATGGGCGGTATGGAATACATCGAATTATAATATTATATTAAATTTTTAATATCATAATTTTAATATTATACTATATAATTCATCCTTAATATTGAATTTTAAAATATCGAATTAGACTAGTACGATAATAATATAGAGTAATTTTAAACTATATACAGAAATAATTAGTACTATTAGTTACTCATCATTTTGTTTTAGTTTATTTCTTATTCTTTCAAGTTATTTTTGAAAAAAATATATTTTTTAATAGTTATTTAATTTGAACTTTTTGTATAATAGGTTTACATTACATTTAAAAATTTATATCAAATTAAAATCAAATAAATAAACTAACAGGAAAAATTTGTCAAACATAAAAATAATCAATATTACTATACGTACTCGAAGATTAAATTCGGTCAACTTAAAAATAGTTAATACAAAATTCAATTTGCATAATGTTACTATGCAATAGGTTGGTAAAAAATGTGGTATAGTGATTTCCATAGACCGGCTTAATTTATATTTTTTGACAAATTATTTCCAACATTTGAAGTTTGAACGATTCGTAGAGTATACATAAAGATGGTTATAGATTAAAAAAAAAATAAACTCAAAGAAGTACTCTAATTAATTTGGAATTAATGATACCTAGTGTTAAAATTTGGTAATTATTGTACAGACCATCTAAAGATGGTAGAGTATATATTACATGTTTTAATTATGATAAAGTATATATTTAGGTATTCTAAATATTTTATTTCTTTTTATTTTTTAACTTCTTATGTATAAATAGAATTACAGTTTCTTATATTTAAGTGTTGATATATTTATTATTTCTAAATATTTTTATATTTATTTTACCTCGCTGTATAATATTTAAATAATTAATTGATTATGTAATACAAATCTAATTTCAAGCATACATATGAAGAAAATCAAATGATTAAAGATATAAGGGATGTGTATCCTTGTTTGAAGAATATGTGAACATGAGATTAATAAATAAGATTATATAAGATAAAGTTGAATTGGTCCCTCGTGACGAAAAAAATAACGAAAGTGATATTAAAATGAATAGGACATGTGATTAAAAGAAGTGTCAATGCAGTAATAAGAAGATGTGAGAAATTGAATAAAATAAGTTTTAAAAAGATATGAAGAGGTTGACAGAAGAAAAATATCTTCAGCTTATTATTAGGAACATAATTTATTAAAAAATCGAAAGTAAAGATAAAATAATAATAGATAGCTCATGCACATTGTAATATTAGTTAGCATATGCTTATATGCATAGCGTTATTGGTTATGTTTTCTTTGTTGTTTTGGTATTGTGTTTTTTCTATCGTACTTAATTTCATATATTTTCTACGTGGATATATAATTACATATATACCTTTAAAATATACTATTATATATATATACTGTAAAAAATCTTTATAAAATTTAATATTATAATAAATATTAAAATTAAAAAAAAAATTTAAATTTTTTCACTTAAATCAACTAATTATATTAAAATAAAATTTTCTATATCACAAAAAAATAAATACACGAATAATATTTTTATATATTCTATCCTTCTCAAATCCCGACTCAAAAACTTATGCGGTAGAGATTGTTGATAAGTTTAAAGAAGAGCACATAAATATGGAATTGCTGAAGAGTTACGCAGTTTGGTTTTAAGATTCTGAGTCGGTGGGTTGTGTGGTCATCATCACATGCACATCCACAATAACACAATTTTGGACCTTTACGTATTTATGTAAAATAATAATATCTAACTTCAACTATAGATTCTTCTTTTTGTACTTTTCTATTATTATTATTATTATTATTATTATTATTATTATTATTATTATATTATTATTATTATTATTATTATTATTATTATTATTATTATATTATTATTATTATTATTATTTTCATGATATATAAACTATTGGTTGAAAATCTATTGGTTTGATCTCATTCTAATATAATAAATTTGAATGTTAAATACTAAATTACTTAGTTTTATCTAGTTTTTTTAATTCATTTTAATTAGCTTTTTTTTCTGTTTAAGATTATAAAATTAATAAATATTTTCATATTTTCTAAATATAATATTACAACGTAAGATCAAATTAAAATTAAACAAGTAAATTAAAATACGAAGGAAAAAAGATTGAGTGAGCGTCTTAAACGATAGTTTAGCTGATTTGCTCATGGTTATTTACTAAAATATTTTCTCCGTGTTGAATTCTTAAGTAGAGTGATATTTACTCATAAAAATATGCGTAAAATAGTATTTTATTTAATCCATATCTACACATATTAAATATGAACAGATTGAATTATTACCCATTTTCAACCCGTCTAAATTCAACTCAATCCACCCATTTGCCACTAGTTATTCTTTGTTTTGCTTAGAATATTATGATGCAATTTTAAATCCTAGCGATGCATGTTTATGTTGTGAGCATAGAACAAAAAGCAAATCCCCAATGCGTTACGTTAATTGAATGGACAAGTATTCATTCATTTCAATTAAAATTTAAGAGTTTTAACTTTGTATTTATTATTTTTTTAAAATAAAATTTATCACAAATTTAAATTAATCAGATTTAAAATATAAATTTATTTTTTTAAAAAGAAAATGTAACCGTGTCACGCTTCAAATCTTTTATGTTAGTCTAGAAGATATCTAGATTTGGGGCCAAAAAAAAAAAAGTAGATTTTTTATACGTATTTGAGGATAGGCAATAAAATAGGATGAGTGCTAATATGAAGCTGAGAAAATACTCTATTACAATTTACAAGTTCAAACCGTCTTTCTATTAGGATTTGTTCTCAATTATTTTCTTTTTTATTCAAATTTTATATAATTGTATCTTTCGTCGTTTTTATCACATCGTTTTTTTTACGTGTAATAGTATAAATTATGCATATTAAAAAAAATTTAACTCAAAAAATATGATTAGAGACATAGCTATTGTTCAGGAAAGTATCCATTTTTTAAGTATATATTTCGATACTACAGTGGTTTCAATGCTTTTGGGAAGAATTTAATCTGACTCAGAAAAGTTCACAAAGTTAATACTTAGTCGGTCGATCAGAATAATTATATTTGCTTGTCAAATATATGTATTAAAAGTACATATATTATTTTTTGTATCGAATATATATGTTATATACCTTATAATAATATACGTAAAGAATATTTGTAGGGCGATAATATACTTTTCCTATTTATTTATGAAGGTCAATTTTAAGACATGTTGAATTTATTAAGTGGTGCTACTAAGAAAAAAGGTGATTAATTTTTGCCAAACTTTTTTAAGAAATTAGGTGAGAAGATAATATGCAAAAATAGTGGGTCAAAACAAATTGGTGAGGCACAAATAATTCAATGTAGCGTGTGTCTGGTATAGTGTAGGTGAAAATACATTTCGGAAAATATTTTTGATAAATTAAGTCATTTTCTTAATAGTTGGCTCCCATAAAATGTTTTTTTAAGGCAAAATGTTTTTGACAAAAGGTGGAAAATGATTTCGTCCATAGAATGTTCACACAAAGGATAGAAGTTGTGGCAGAGATTATAGTGATTGCGGTCGGTGGATTATGGTGGCTTAAGAAATGTAAAATTAACATCTCACGCACATTTAAGAGGATAAATATCAAGTTGTAATCATACTCTTTAAAAATAAACTACTTATAGCATATTATTATCATCTTATAGCACATCAATTAATAATATATTAATTAAAAAAATATTTAAAAATGAACTATTTATAGCATATTATTATCAAGTTATAGCATATTAACTAATAATATATTAATAAAAAAAATTATTTTGTTATTTAACTAATAATTATTTTGTTTAAATAATTAGTTTCATTTATTCACTTACCTTTTATCAACAAAACCTTTTAAATTATTACTGATTAATCAATTACCTTTTAAAGTTTTTAATATAAATGATAAATTATTAAATATTAATCAATTACCTTTTAATGTTTTTAATATAGATAATAAATTATTATTTATTAAATATTAATTAAACTTCATATTATATAGTTACCTTTTAAAAAACAAAATCTAAAAGTTAGAATTTGATTTTAATTAATTTCATATTATATGGTTACCCAATAACTATCCACCCCCATATCAACCAATACTCTTTTATCTTCCCCAAATACACTTAACCTCTCCCCTATTTACACTCTTATCTTTTTACCATATTAATTTTGCACGCTTTTTTCATGTTTCTCTCTCTATTAATCAATTAAAGGCAGCACACATTTCTCTCTATTAATTAATTAAAGACAGCACGCCTAATTTCTCTGTCATATTAAATCTGAGCATACATATTCGCACGCTTAATGTCATCTTCAAGTACAAACCCTTTCAAGCTTTAAACTTATTTCTAAGCTTAAAATCCTTATTCAACTACATCTATCAATCTTCCACAAAATTAGGTTTTTTATTTTTCGACCATCAAATTCGCAATATTGCATGATTTTCGGAAAAAATTGTGTTGTATAGATCATCAAAAAGGTTTATTTAATAAATTTTTATATTTTTTCTTTGATTCTTTTGTCAAATTATTTAATTTTTATATGTTGTTGCTTGATTTTAGGAGAAATTTACATTGTATAGATAATGCAGGTTTCTTCAAGTTTTATATTTGTTTATGTCAAATTCTTTAATATTTATTTGTCTATAAATTTTTAGGATCTGGGTTGTTGAACCCTAAGGAGATTCACAAGAGGTAGAAACTATACCGGTAACTTCATGGTTGAAATACCATCTTTTGATCTATATATAACTCAAATTCAATCGCAAATTTCAGGCTATACAGTTGCGATGAAATTAGAGAAGAAGTCTATGAACTAGTAAGGTCTAGTCCTTCTAAAAAGAAAGTAGTGTCAACGGTGAAAGCAATCGGAAAAAAATGTTACAAGAAGAGGAAAGTAAAAAATTCTGTCCCGGACATGATTGGAGAACCGGTTGTTAATGAAGAACAAGACGAAGTGAGTGAAGAATCACATAGTTCACCAATTTCATCTTTTTATTCGTCTTCTTGGTGTGTGAAACCAAGAGATGATTTTGACTTGTCACAAAAATCCAGCAGTAGAGATCTTGTAACACTCATGTCTGCATGTTGTATAAAATATATTTAACTATATATGTCATAACATATTAACTGTTGTAGTTAATGGTAGTATGCTTAAATGAATATTTAAATGTGTATGATTTTTGTATAAATTTCAATTGCAATATGCAAAAATATATGAACATTGTATGAAAAATGTATAAATATTGTATAAATTATGAATGTCATATTGAACTTTGATATATGTAACAGATACAAATGGTAGATATATGAACATTGTATGAATACTATATGAACATTTTATGAATAGCAGTAAAGTTCAACGTATATATATAATGTATAAACATTGTATGAATTATGAATCTCATATTGAACTTGAATATATGTAACAGAAACAAATGGTACATATATGAACATTGTATGAATACTGTATGAACATTGTATGAATACTATATGATCATTTTATGAATGACAGTATAGTTCAATGTATATTTATAATGTATAAACATTGTATGAATTATGAATGTCATATTGAACTTTGACATATGTAACAGAAACAAATGATATATATATATATGACAATTTTTTACGAAATCAAACTTTATAAATGTCAATGATAACAACTACACTCAATAAAACAAAATGTGTTTCTAACATTCAAAACAACACAATAACAAATGTAACATTACGAAATCATTGTTTTTGCACAGGAAAATTTGAAAATGTCTTTCTGTTGTGTCCAACTTGACGGCATCTACTGCAAGTCATTTTTGTCCTTTTGAATTTCACGTCAGCAAACCCCTCCATCTTTCAAGTTTTGGTCTACCCGCTGTACAAAATTAATACAAAACATATATTCTAATTTCATTAGAAACATATACTGTAATTTTGAAAAAAAAAATGGATTTTCATACACATATGATACACGTTTCGTATAATCTTCATACACTATTAAAAAAAATTAGACTTCAACGTTACAAAAATTTATAATCAGTTCATATAATTCATACACACTTCATACACAGTTAATATATCATTCATTGTCCTATATAATACTCCAATTAAACAAACACAATACATTTTCAATACAAAATTAATATAAAAACATATATTATAATTTAAATAGAAACATATATTGTACGCCAAAATTTATCAGGTTACTAAAAAAAATGAAGTGAAATATGCAGCTATGAAAATATTCTGGAATTTTTAGAAAAAATGACTTATACGTTGAAAGCAATCTGAAATAATCGTGAAATTTTGGAAAGAAGACTACTTGTAACTTTGATCCAAATATGTTTGAAAATGACAATCTGAAAGTATTCTGAAAATCCAAAAATATTTGTTATTATCTGGTTGAGTTTTTTAAGGAATTAATTCAAAAAAATAATATTATTTTAACTAACTAGAGATATTTAAGACAATAATGATAATTTGAAAATGTTTAATATCCATGCTAATCATATATTTAACTTTAATTAAAATTCCTAAAAATTGCAACTATTCATATTAAAAAAACGTGCTACCTACATTAAATGTCGCAATTAATAAAGAAACAAAAGTGTCATAATTTATGTTGTCAGTGTGTTAATTATTAACATTAATTATCTATTATTACTTTATCCCCTTAATTTTTAATTAATTGTTAATAACAACACTATTTAATAAATTATAATTAACAATATAATTATTAATAAAATGCTATATAGTGAGATATTAAATGCTACAGAATGAAATTGAAATTCTAATGCTATAACTTGAAAATATTACTGTACAAAATGCTATATACAAAATTTACACGAAAAAAATCTTTGAGATAAACTAAGCCAAACAAATCGTACATAGTTGGGTCGGTTCAAATACTCATTTTAGCGGCCCATCTTGCAATGAGGCCCATGCAGTAGGATCCTCATGCAGTAGTCGACAGCCCAATAAACTTCACATAGATTTACACAAATTGGATATTTAATAGAAATTATGTTGAATGATCTTGAAATGAGTGTGAAGAAGCTTTGTTAAATAATTAAAAATCATTCTTATAAATCAGTTATTTTAATGCCACCATTAAAGTTGGATTATTTTTATTTTTTTAAAAAAATAAAGCTTTAGAAAGTGAATGGTCTTAAATTTTTGGCCTTGCTCATAGAGCAAGTTTTAACAAATTTTAACTTTTCATCTGAAAGTTTTTTATGAAGTTCATAGGATCTTGAAAGACTATTCATTTTCAAAGTCATTTGATATAGATTTTTTAAAATATTTAATTCATTCAAAAAAGAGTTTTTGTAAAAATACATTTACGATCATTCTTACATAGAAAAGTCTCAACAAATTCCAAAAATTTCAAATTTTTGAATAAAAGTTATCGTGTCATAATAATTATCAAAATAATTCTGAACAACAAATCAACATTATTTTGATCAAAATCGTAATAATCATCAAAATTAACAACAATAACATATGTATAAAAGTTTTACAACTTTAAAATTGGCCCAAAATCAACTCCATATATGATATACAACCTTTTAATATATGAATAACAATACGTTCCAACGTTAGAATCAACCGAAGCCTTCAAAATTTAGTAGACCACTTTACCTTTTTTCAACAAGTTATTTTAAAACTTAACACAATTGAATAATGATGTTCTGTAATTTTACTCAACTAAAAAATCCACAAATTTTATTAAGAATAAATAATATAATCTCAATAAAATATCACACACTTAATTCTAATAAAAAAATAAGTCTTCAATTTTCACAAATAAATACTAATAAATTTTCAATTTCTTCATTTTAGTTCTTACCGTACAAATATTAGATGCCTCAATAAACACAATGCGAATTACAATTTACAAAGCCTTCGAATAAAAATGAATTTTGATAGTAATAAGAGTATAAGGTGCTAGAGTTAGTCTTTCTTTTTTTTTTTTTTAATCATAGTATTCGAGCTTTAGTGGAAATTTGAGGCACATAGATTCTGATTTTTCACTTCTTTGAATAGTGGCGGAATCAAAATTTTCATTGATGTGTACCTAATGAAGAAATGAATCTACTATATATATACATAGAAAACAATTTAAACAATATATAAAAAGCGTAATTTTTCAACAAACAGAGTTCAGTTGAACCCCTGAGTCATTACTAACTCCAACCCTACCCTCGAACAAGGAAGTTTTTCATGATAATTTTTTTTATATTGTTTACGTCGTGCAATTGAATTACTTCTTGTTTGATAGACTTGATTCTTCTATACAATAGGTAATATAGTTAAAATAAGAAATATAAATACAAGCTCGATAAGTAGTAAACGATTGTACTATTTTTCAGATGAAATATTGAACATAATAAGGAAATGCACAATAGATGATGAAGTGAATGGAGAGTGCATATATATATGGTACTATTTGGCTTCATTGGTTAGTGGTTACTGCTCTGTCTGACTACAAAAGAGCTTTTACAGGCCAAAAGGCATATACTATATAGTTTTTGTGCTAATAATAAATTGGGAAAAGACATAAAGACACCATCGAAGTTGTCTCATATTTGCATAAAGACACCTAAACTTTTGAAGTGTTCTATCACCCCACTAAATAACTATATATCGTCGTAAATTGGCCATTTTTACCCATTAACTCATCTGGGTTGTTTACACGCACGTTAGGTGCGTCATGGGCCATTTTTCCTTTTTATTTACCAGTTTAAAACAGCCACATGTCATTTTCTTTCTTTTATATTAATTATTTAATCAATTTTTGTATCTTCCCCAATTTAAACTCAAAAATAGCCATTGGTAGCCCTAAAATTTTAATTTCCATGGAAGAACAATATTGGTGCTCTCTTTTGACGACTTCATCATCTTCCTCAAGTAAATAAGGTAGGAATTCGTCTTTTCTCTTTTAATTTCCAGTAGAAACGTTAATTTGAAATTTTTTTATGGTTGAATTTCTTCTCAATTTTGTGGTTAGTTTTTGATTGAAAATGTCAAATGCAATGTTGAATCGTATTTGTAACAATGGCAACTGTAGGAGGTCGATTCTAACACTTCTACACTATAATAATTCATAAAATCAGAATAATCGGAAAAAAGTGAAGATTTTAGAACCCTAACATGTTAGACCTTCAATCTCCAAGAATCTTCACAAATACACATCAACAACGATCAACAATGATCAATAACGAGATTGTCAACAACAACACTATCGTCAACAGCAACACTGTGTATTTCGTTTGATTTTTTAGGGAAAAGTTGAGAAATGAAATGAAAAGGAGTTCACGAATTTTCTTCAAAAAAAAGGGTCGGGTCGGGTTACCTAGAGAGTGAGCAACACGCGCATTACATAGACGATGGAATGAGTAAAAATGGTCAATTTACAACGATATATAGTTGTTTAGTGGTGTGATAGGACACTTTAAAAGTTTAGGTGTCTTTATGCAAATATGAAACAACTTCGATGGTGTCTTTATGTCTTTTCTCTAATAAATTCAATAAAGATAATCTAACAAACTCTGAATCATACACCTCCTTTTTATCAACATATATACTTTGGATCTACACATATAGTTAACCTTTTCTTTTTATTTCTTTTGGGCCACTTTGGTTAATCTCCCATCTTTTTCTGTCTCCACTTATTAAAGATTAAACATATTTAGGATCCATTTGATTATAAAAAAAAAATAAAAGTATTTTTTTAGGGGGAGGGGGCAAAAGGCCATCGAACTTTTAATTTTTGGTAAATGTTTTTGGCAAATAAAAAACACAAATTTCGCAAAAAAAAAAACTAACTAATTTTGATGCTACATTCAATTTTTTTTTGAGAATTTTTAACATTTACTCTAAACTTTATATTTTTTAAAAATAGCCAAACCATTAATTAATCTCAACTTGACAAGCTCGAGAAACACACTATGAAGTTACTCACTCTATCTAAATACGCAATTACATATGTATTATATTTTTGTTTATGATGTATTTATAGTTATTTCACTGTCAAGTATGTAACGACATTATTTCATAGAACTTATTAAAAATAATGTTAACATTAAACTAATGGTTGCTGCTTTGTGAATAAAAGAAAACATAAGTAGGTTGGAGCTTATAATTTATGAGTTTAATTTATAAGTAGGTTGGAGCTTATAAAATGAAAATATAAATTTGTGTGTTTTTGAATAGTTTTTAAAATTTATGGGTATAAATCATATTATTTTAAAAAATTAAATATTTTTAAAAATTATGATTAATCACATAGTGAAACTTTATCAAAAAACAACTTGCCAAAAATATTTTAGCTATGATCAAATACTAACTTAAAATAAAGGGAAAATGGTTTGAAAATACTTCAACTTTGGTCGGAATTGTTGTTACGATATTAAACTTTATGAAAAACCTTTTACCCCATGTACTTTTTAAAAGTGTGTTTTAAAGGTATATATGTGCCCACGTGGACACAATACTATTTAAAATGATGCAATATTTATGATGTTAACGTGGACACATATATACCTTTAGAATATATTATTAAATAGTGCAAGAGTAAAAGATCTTCATAGAATTTGATATCGTAACAATAATTTTGATCAAAATTTAAATATATTAGAGACTTTTGTCCTAAAATAACCCTTGCACCATATTAATGATTGGGAGCAAAGATAATTACAAATCCATGATTTTTGACATGATTTTTTGAAGTTTGAAAAACAAATTAAGTATTTGAAAATTAGAAGTTTATGTTTGGAGTTTTGACACGAATGATTACTTGAAAGAAAAAATTGAAAGTAAGAAACTTAAATACTCCTCCTCCATTTTCCCTTTTTTTTTTTTGGAAATATTCCTCAAACTTATTTTTCAAATTTCTATTTTAAGTGTTAACTTGAAATAATGGACCCAAATTATAAAACATATACTGAAAATACCGTAATGCTTGTATTCTTTAAATATTTTGGAGTATATGCATTTTAATAATGATCAAAAGTAGAGGTTGCATACTTATACAAAGTATATGTAAATTTTCAATTAAAGAATTTTGTATCGAAAAAGGTGAATTCTAATTAATCCTTTTAATTAAATATATTAAACATGAATCGAGGGTCTATTAGAAATAATATATTCGCTATCTCACAAAGTAAAAATAAAATTTTACAATTCTACCTTCCTTACACCCCGTGTGACATAGATCACACTCTTCATATATTTTTGTTGTTGCTTTGTCAAGTATATGTAAAACTTGAACATGATATCGTTGAGTAGACTCATGCATCTGGTTGTTTAAATTTTCATTACTAGAAATAGAGATTTTCCTAATAACAAACCAAAGAAAAATTTCTAGTACAAAATTTCCATTGAAATATTTAAAAATAACCATTGAATATTTTTTTCCTTTTCTTGCTGAATCAATCAAAAATACCGTGAAAATAGTCACTAAATATTTTTCAAATCGAAAATTTCAATTTTTTAAGTAGTGTTTAAGACATAGATCCACACCTAATTTGTATGCACATTAATCAAACTAGCTAGCTAGTGTAAGTTTCAATTTGTGCAATAGATAAACCTCTTAGCTAGACTAATTCACTAACGTTGTTGTTGTCTAAGTACAAACAAGACCTTATTATAAGATAGGCATGGCCAACGATGGGAAAAAAAGAGACAACACAACACGTTAATTATAATGAAAGAGTGAAAGTGATATATTTTGGTTGAGTTGCTATTCCTTTTAGCATTTGCTCACATGGCTAGTGGTTGAACAAAGTAAGAAAAGAAAAAAAAAAGGCAGGTAGAGGATAGGATACATTCCAATATTCCAATGTATCTATTGCCCACAACTTATTAGAACCATTATCTTTCATTTCAATTTTCATGGACCCCTTCTTTGTTTCCTTTGATATGCCATAGGCTATGGAGTCATGTTTGAGATTACTTTGTTTAAAAGGTGAGTTACAACACTAGCTCATAGTGTAAATGTAAAGATGGATCTTGGGTCTGATCCACCTCAAAAGTTAGCTTATGAAAGAAAGATTTTTCAAGTTCATATAAGGAGATTAAAATTCATCCCTTTTTCGATGTGAAAATTCTTAACACGTATCTACACGCCCAGACCTTGTTAACTGGGGAGCGGACACTATAATATGGGGTCCAACATCGGTGAACAAAGAAATTGGGATGAGTATTACTTTGATACCATGTAAAGATAGAGCTTGGGCCTGACTCAACTTCAAAAGCTAGCTTATGAAGAGAGGATTGTTGAAATCGATACATGGAGACAAATTCCATCCTTTTTTCTGATGTGGGGATTCTTAATAGTACAAGAGTGTGTGCGTTGTCATGTCATCTAAAAAGAGATAACTACAAATAACCAATCGTCCATTAAGCATTCGATAAATAACTAAAGATATATGATTGTTATCTGTTTTAATAGGTTAAGATATATGAATATTCAAAATCTTACGGCCTATTTGGACATGGTTTCAAATTATGATATGAAAATGAGTTGATTTAAAGTTAAAAATTTTACTTGGACATGTAACTTATATTTCTTAAATTATATATTCTTTTCCCCCACAAACATTAAAACGGTAGAAAATTTATGAAAACTATCAAAAAATTTCGTCTTTTTTGTACAATCTTACCAAATAAGCAAATCATAAATTTATGAAAAAAGGTCTTAAATTATCGTAAGACGACGAATTAGTAAATAGCATGCATATACTTGCAATTACATATTATTATACATTTTTAAATACACGTAATTTCATAAAGCTTCACTAATCAACAAAAATAAATCAACAATAGTAGTAATTAACTATTAGTTAGTATAACTATGATCATTCCACGCGATAGGGACAACGTCGAGTATGGATTATTTTGTAAAATTTAAAATATGAGTCTTTTTTTATACTTAAAATACAAATTTACGTGTCAAATTTTACATTTCAAAAAATTAAAATCCTGTTTTTGGGAAATTTTAAAATTTTAAATCATAATTTTAATTAAAATTAAACTTTTGTTCAATTTTTTATACACAATCACCAATTTCAAAATTTGAATCTTTAAGACTATTGACCAAACACTTAATGTATTGTTTATGTATGTAATTGAAATCCTATAAAAGTATATATTCTAATGCGTATATCTAACATCAAGTAAATTTAACTAAAGAAAGTTCTTTCGTTTTTTTCTCCCTATAAAAGTATATATATTAATAAATATATCAAACATCAAGTAAATTCATTCCGAAAAAACACTCTCGATTTTTTTTAGCCTATACAATTACGTGCTAACCTATATATACAGTTGGCTATGTGAATGAGTGGAACATAAATGATAAGTGGGGTTTGCACGGCATATATAGCACCAAATAACCCACCATTATTTTGTCGTTTTAAAACTAATAGTACCTATTTTTCCATCTGTTATTCCATTTCATTTGACATGACTTTATTATAAAAGTTAAATAAATTCTTTAAAAACCATTTTAAAATATTTCTTTTAACATTCTATTTTTTTAATTAAAAAAATTGTAATGCATTTTCAAATTTTTTGAATTAAACAACAATTGAAAAATCAATTTTCAAGTTACGTAAAAGAAATCAGATGTTTTAATTTCTTTTTTTTGTTATTACGAGGTAAAATAGTTTAATTTGCCCACATAGTTGGCATCAAATCTATGTTCTCAATTTTTTTATTTTTGTTTTGTTTTTTAAGTTAACTTGGCATCCGTACTGACAACTGACTAGACAAAATGCTTGTTTTTAGCACTTTATCTGTAAAAAAATAATGTTTTTCTTTATTTGTCCATATGGAAGATCAAGTATACCAAAGAAGAAACATGACATATACTTCTCAATTTTTCTATTTAATATATTTTCGTTATGAAAGTAATTTATATATATTTATGAAAGTAATTTATATATATTTTTATTTCCATATAAATCATTCTTCTATACTTTTTATCATTTAAAAAAAGCTCATAATATTCATTCAATGAGCATTCTCAATATTATGTTCATTAACGGAAGTGAGAGTTAGTTTTAACTCTTATGCAAGGATATGTACTATCCTTCTAGAAAAGTTTAAGGTATATTTAATATTTTTCATATATAAATTACTTTTTAATTTTTTGAATTATATTTTTGTAAATAATTAAAATAATTAAATCAACATTAGTTTTCTCAATGTTAGAGGAAAAGGGTTATAGGTGAGTCACTTGTATAATAGTAACAGTATAGTAGCCATTGAAAATTTATGGGACTCTACGTGTTTAATGCGAGTTGGGACTTTTCAAATCAAATTAGAATTCTTGGGGGTTACTCAACCTTATATCCTAGTTTATATATGCCTATATAAAGGGTACTAAATTCTCTTTAAAAAGCATCTCAAAAATTCCTACAAAGAGATTAAGATCTCAAAAATTCCACAAAGAGATCAAGATCTCAAAATATTGCTCAAAAGTCATGGGATATTCATAAAGAGGTTAGATCTAAGTCATTCTAATTCGAGAAATACGCCACTAACGGTCCTCAAATCAAGTGGCGGATCCACCTTCCAAACCACCTTTGGCTAAAAGTTATATTATTTCTATATGGTTAAAACAATTTTTTAGGTATCTATAGTAGATGTCGAACCCACTCCGGCTATTTCGTGCGTCTATTATTTTATATTTTGAACCCCCTTATTGAAAATGGTGGCTTCGCCGCTGATCGAATCATGGATAAACCATAGAAGAGTAGAATCAAGTGATCAACAGAATTTTTACACACAATCTTGATTAATAAAATTATGTTTCTTTATTTTTTTTGTGATTGTAATTTATTTTCTGCCACACTAAAATTTGTTGCAAACAGATATATATAAACCACTATCATAACAAAATATATATCATCTCTAAATGAAAAAATTAAGGGACATATCAAACCTTTTTCCCTTAGGATTTGCTAAAAAAATAAAATAAGAAGAAGCTAATAGTAGACAATTTTAATCTAGTTTTTCATTATTAAAATCTTTCTCAATTTTAAACTAACAAAATATTCAACTAGGGGACCAAAAGGAGGATATCATTCATATATCCCTTCCATATTTTTATATGTTTAAGGAGACTCTATTTGAGTTGCTAAAAGTCAAAGAGAGATGTGTTAGCATCATTATATCAAAAATTATTTTTAGTAGCAATTAATTAACGATAATATATTTTTAGGGATAATTAATATTTTAAATTTTTTAGCGATATTAGATCTAATGACATTTAACTAATGCCGGTAAATACTTTAACACTCTTTATAAATGTGTTTATTTATTGCCGCTAAAAATTATATTGTTATACTGTAGCAAAATACAAAGTGCAACTAAAAAAGAAATCGTGTTTTATTTTAGGAAAAATACTACTATAATATAGATACTGAACAAAAATTAAAAATAGCAAATAGAGTACGAACGCTATATTATAGCAAGTTATTGTCTTGAAGGTAATACTGACACTACATAAATACAAAATTATTGTAATCGATCGTTTCCTACAATTCTAAAATCACTTCGAAACATGTATACTCAAAGGGGATTATATTCACAAAAGACAACTCCTTTATAGGCAAGTTGCTGGAGTTGTTGGAAAAAGGAGATTAATGGTGAGTTAAATGCAAATTAAATCAGTCATTAAAAAGAATTGAAAGGGGTCGGTAGGCTAAAAAATATTTTTCTAAATCATTTTTGAATTAGACCTCACCTATACGGTTTTTTCTCCAACATTTTTTCATATTTGAAAATTATTTTTAATATGGGAGGCAATGAGATTCAATCTTATACCTCTACCTACTCTGGTATCATGTTAAAATGTATGGTGATCTTATTAAAAAGAACATACTTTTATTAATTAATTATATTCTCAACAATAAACAATCACTCATATAATTCTCTTAATTATGTTTAATGTTTTAAAGCTCTTTTTCATCCAAAGAGAAATAAAATGTCACGTGTTTCCCCATCTAATTCACCCTAAATAAGTATATAATGAAGGAAAATTATTGTGAGCATGTAACAACATATCTTTCACTTATATCACAATTTAATTCACCCTAATTATCAACAAAATTATTGAGTATGATAATTGAGAACTTATAAGACATTTTGGTAGCTATTTAATTTACGAAACCTTGAAATTTAACTGATTTTCCTATCTTTACTTTTCCTAAAAGTATTTGAGTTCCACCTTCCACGGTTCCATCCCCACCCACGTTGCTTCAAAATTTGGTCGATCAATTCTAACTCTAAGTGACTAAATTAAAATTTTTAATAAGAGTTCGACTTGTATTATATATATAAAAAAATTATTTTAATTATATATAAATAATAATATTTTTCGACCAAAGCTGGCTCCGCCCCATTACAAGCCCCCTTCCACTTTACACATGTACATATCTATATCTATCTATATGTTGTATTATCTTCATCTCCAAGTCTCCATTAATTCCTCTTTAGCCTCCTTCTCACGCTTCTTTGGTTATTCATCATTTTCTCTGCTTTAACAATACTACTACTATTTAACATTCTCTTTCTCTTGTCTTCAAGTTGCTATGATCTATGTACCATTTTGATTCATTTGGTTTAGCTTAATTGCTTTGAAAAGTTTCACTTACCATGGCGATTGAGCTCTGTTCATCTGACGAGTCTAGTGTGGGCATAATGAGTCCAGCTCGGATCTCCTTTTCTCACGATGTTTCACAAACAGGCTCTGTTCCTGTTGAACAATATATTCGATCAACTTCACCTTCCTCCAGCATTGATTTTGATTTTTGTGTATTTCGTGAGAGTTTCGATCTAGAATCTTCTTCTGCTGATGAACTTTTCTTTGACGGAAAGATTCTGCCAATTGAAATCAAGCGAAGAATTTCCTCTGTTCCACTGAGAAAAACAGAGCAACGACAATTACCACCGCCGCCGCCGCCACATCCTCTGCCTCCCTGTAACACCACAACTAGTCTTCATTGTGGCAAAACATCGAGTAATGAATATGCGATCCAAAATAACAAAACAGGAACTCTCGAATCATCTGATGAGAAACAGAATCCGAATTCCAAATCATTCTGGAGATTCAAAAGAAGTAGTAGTTGTGGGAGCGGGTATGCAAGAACTTTATGTCCATTGCCGCTTTTATCTCGAAGTAATTCAACTGGTTCATCTCCAAGTGTGAAGCGTAATTCAACATTATCAAAGGATAATTTAAAGCATCATTCTCAAAGACACTTATCAAAGTCAATGTCCTCAAATGGTTCAAACAGTCAAAAACCACCATTGAAGAAGGCACCATACAACAATGGAGTTAAATTCAGTCCAGTACTAAATGTTCCTCCAGCAAATTTGTTTGGATTAAGCACTTTCTTTTCAAGTAGCAAGGAAAAGAACAAGAAGAAGTGATTAATTATAATATAAGTAGCATTTGCTTTATTAGTTTCCAAAATTAGTAAGGTGTGATTAAGTTACTTTTTTCCATTAACATGATTGAGATTTGAGAGGGAAAAAGTGAAAGAAAAGGATAACTGGGGCCAAAAGCATGGAGCATAATTCATTCCATGCCACATGCTTTTTTTTTAAGAAAAAAAAGAAGAAGAAGAAACAGGTAACATTTGCTATCAGTTGGCAGAGAGGAGAGGGCCTGTCCCATTATGCTTTTCATTTGTTTTTGTGCTTTTGGTTTGCCTTACACATGCATGTAACTATATGTGATTTCAATTTGCTTCTCCTTTACTGATTCTTATCACAGACAAAAAGTATACCAGTAGTTTAACCGCTAGTGGTTCGATTTGAATCGATTTTTTCTTTCTAAGTTAAATTTTTAAAAATTAAGTCCGTTTTCCTCACACTGTCGCCGATTGCTATCAATTATCACTACAACAAAAACGACCTTTAGCGGCATTAAATGTTGACATTAATAAAAAGTGCTAAAGTCTTTACCAATACTAGTTAAGTGCCATTAGAACCAATGACGCTAAAGGTTTTAGGGACATATACACAGAGTGACAATTGCCGTAAAAAAACATATTTAACGATAATTAAAAATTAAATGCTACTAATGATCATGTTTGTTGTAATATATCCATCACTATCAATCGCCACCAACCATCTCTATCATTAAAACAATCACCATCTTTACTATTAGACATCAGTACCAAACATTGTCATCATCACCACTATTACATAGAGAACATAAGTAAAAATTCATATTTAATCTCTTTCTTTTTTCTAAAGTAAAAGTTCATATTTAAATACAATCTTTAAATAAAAAGCTATTTTTAACTTGAACTGCAAATACTTGTACCAAATATTGTGTAACCATAATGTCAGAGAGGTCACCACTGTTGTCTCTTTTTAAAAAATTCTTTAGTCAGAGCAGGGCAGTACTGACACTCAAGATTTTACACATGCCTATTCTACACTATCATGTCCCAACTTATATTTTTATCAGGCATAATAGATATCAAGATTAATTGAATATTTAAACTCGTGATAAAGTGTTTTATCGAGAATTTTTTATTTAAATTTTAATTTTCAAAGATATTTCTGTGTTTTTTCAAATTTGTTATGTGGATAAGTTAATAAATTATAATATAATATTTATTTCGTTTAAATTATACACATCATACGTACTTAATTGAAACATGTGTTAAGTTGTATGGTTTTTTGAGACTACATAATTTAAGTGCTTAATTTATCAAGG
The DNA here is from genome assembly GCF_001406875.1 of Solanum pennellii. Taxonomy (NCBI): domain Eukaryota; kingdom Viridiplantae; phylum Streptophyta; class Magnoliopsida; order Solanales; family Solanaceae; genus Solanum; species Solanum pennellii. The sequence goes on from NC_028638.1 coordinate 38,138,976, forward strand.
TGATGAGAACTCAAAAACACATACAAAGGAAATTTCAAAGTTTAAACTGAATTTTAATAAAATTTGTTGATAAATTTAATTGTCTATTGAGTTATTGTACTTATTTTATTATGAGTACATTTTGGCATATTATAGGCTCTTTCAAGCATGAGTGTAACAAAATGTAATTCCTTTTTTTTTAAAGTCAGTTAATACAATTAGAATTAAATAATATGTGTTAAAAAATATGGGCAGTTTAAGTTCATAACCTTACTATATACATTAGCGGGTGTTTGGTACGGAAAAAAATATTCTTCAATTTTTTATTTGATTTGATTAAAATAATTGGATTTTTTAAAAAGAAAAACGAGTTTTTTAAAAAAAAATAAGGATAATGACTTTCCTAATAGAACTAGAAAAACAAGTTGCATAAGTAATATTTTAGTTTATTGTCTCTTTTCTCGCCGACCCAATCCACCTAACCCTCACCCCTTGACCATCCCACCCGAGCCACCTCTGAACCTATACTTCTTATCCCTATCCATCTTCATAATATTTTGTTAAATAACATATAAATACTTTTAAAATAATGTTTTCTTGCTTATTAATCAAATATTGAAAGATCCACTTAGTTTTCCAAAAAATATTTTCTATAAAATTATTTTTCATGAAATTTTTTTTTTCCTAACAAACCTAACATACATTGTTCCAATCCAAATTAGTAAAAATAAGATTAAGCAGGCTAAAGAGAAATAAAGTTATATGTATTGCTCTTATTTGAACGTCTACAATGATAGAGAGATTTCATTTGGCATAAAATACATAAAGCCAAACGACAAAGTCCTTCTCAGTCCAGGTCTAAAGTTTTTCCACTCTTGATATTTTAGGGGCATAACGAATCAAGTTTAATTTATAGGAGGTATTTTTTTATTATTCAATTTAAAAAGAAATAATATATTTTTTTTCATTTGATAAATATTTAATTACATTGTCCATATTTTATTAATGTTAGATCTTATTTATTTAACAATTCTTTTTAGGAAAAATAACTTAAATACACAACTATAATTTTTATATTCTCTAATTTTCCCTACATTTTTTAAATATTACATAATTCCTTTTTTTTTTATTTTAGTGTAATTTTTTAGATACATTACACTCTCTCTCCTATAATACACATTTACCAATTTTAATGCCTATTTTTTCTCCATTAAAACACTCAACCTCTTAAATTAGTTTTTGAATTTTAAATTTTATCCATCTAAACACTCAATTTTTTAATCAGCTTTTTGATTTTGAATTATTAAATTTAATTAATTTTAAATAAAAGACCAAATTTTGAAATTTTGAATTTCAAAATTCAAAAAATCAAGAAGCAGGATAACTTCCATATCTTTCTACCGTTTTGTTCTTACTTCCATATTTTTTGCTTGCTTACACACCAAAAACATAAGAATCAGTGCCTCTTGCCTTAGAAGAAGTTAAGGTGATAAAAACAAGTAGACAATCTTCATCTCATCCCAATACATTCGCCCAGTTACCACTTCCCCTTCCTCTTCCTCTAGCATCAACTTTGCATAAGGCCAAACAGGACTCAAAGAGTAAGTTTGTTAGGCCTACATTGTCTGGGGTTAGTATTTTGGTACTTAAAACTGTTTGCTGAAATTAGTAAAAATTTTAAGGAATCTAGTGTGCTTGCCGATACATTTGAATAAGTGTGTATAGTATTTTAGATGGTGAATTGATACATGAATTTGTTGTGTATCATAATATTTTATATGTATCATGAAATTTTGAAAATTGTTATAATGTATCATTCAATAAGTTTAGTAAATGCGTCATCAACTGTGCTTGATGATACATATAGAATCAGTGTGTACAGTGTTTAGTCAATTCACTGATACATGTAGTAGATATGTATCACATGTTTTGCATATAATATGAATTTCTGAAAACTGATATCATGTATCAGTAAGGTATTAGTTGTTTAGTTGATGTACTGATACATGTTTTGAAAATTGTTATAATGTATCATTCACTAAGTTTAATAAATGTGTCATCAACTGTACTTGATGATACATATAGAATCAGTGTGTATATTGTTTAGTCGACGTTTCTGATACATGTATTAGATACGAAATTGAATCTCCAACAACGATTCCGTCGATTTTGTAACTTTCATTCTGCAATTTGTTCACCCAAATTCCGGAATGTCTCATCAAAATCGAAGTATTCATCTTGAAAAATCCACTGTAACAACAATAAAATTACTGTAGTTCGAAATTTAACAGATTGTTCAAAAAAATTGTTTTCAAAATAGATGATATAATCTTTGTTTTTCAAAATTTGAAATTAATATCCAATTAAGTGCTGATTTTATGTTGATTAATGATATGTTACCGTAAATTTAGCTGTTTTATTAACAACATTAACTATACCGTTTTTTCCCCTTTTTTTTCTCAACAGTTTAAAATTATCATGTATCATTTACCATGTATCACTAGAGTCTAAAGTATCACGGCTCAACAAATTTAAGGGATTTTTTGTAAATACTAAATTTGTCGGGACAGAATGAAATTATTGAATTACACTATGGGATTCCTTAAATTTTTACTTCTTTTTATAAAGATGTATTTTTCTACTTAAAAATTTATTTACTTTAAAGATATTTATGAAATATTACAAAAAAAAAAATCATAATTTTTGAATTCACACGAGTCAATCTACATCACATAAATTGATTCAGAAGAAAGTAACCAAGCACTCCATTATCCCATTTTAATAAATTTTTTTGTACATTTTATACTTTTTACAAATTTAATACTACACAATATTTTGGCATAATACATAAATGTGCCCTTTAACTTAGCTTCAAATTACATTTATGCCCTTTAACTTTGGATGTGCACAAATAAACACTTAAACTTGTATAAAGTTGAACAAATAGACACACATGTCCTACATGTCATCCTGCATGTCATTTTTTGTCCTACGTGGTGCCCTACGTGTATTGTGTCATGTAGGACTCATGTGTTTATTTATTTAAAAATTAGATAGTTAAAGTGTCTGTTTGTGTATAAAAGTTGGAGGTCAAAGTTAAAATCTGAAGCTAAGATTAGGGTTTAATACATGTATTATGCCCAATATTTAAGTATGATTGTAATAGAAAGATACTTTTACAAAGAGTATACCGCTATAATTAGGTAGTTACCCAAATTTTTAGGGAGAAAGTTAAAACTGATTTGTTGGTGTCAACTGGGAAGTGAAACGGGCCTTGGGCCTAATAAGAGGAATGGGCTAAGAGGCCCAAGTTTGATAGAAATAGCAAGGAATGTTGGGCTTAACTTCTTAAGCGTTTTCGTTAAAATTGAGTTTTGTTCTTTTAACACACAAGTTAATGAACTATTGCACCTTATGGTGTTTCTTGAGATCACTTTATATTTTGTCCATCCTACATTGTGAATTTTATAGGAAAAATTTTCAAAATGTCAATATTTTACGATAATATTGAATATATATATATATATATATATA
>NC_028638.1:38142748-38148288 GCF_001406875.1 Solanum pennellii
TATATATATATATATATTTATGCCATTTTTCATCAAACAAGTTCAAATGAACACCTCTGCCCCTTTTTTAAATCCACCCCTGCATACTATAATCAAAGTTTGTGACAACTTCCCCATGGGATGAGAATTCAAAACAGAGTTGTCTTTGAGAATCACAACTATACAAATATAAATTTTATTATATAAATTACAATGTATAAATGAATTTATATAAACCCAAACAATTTATAAAAAATTGAATATAAATAGCAAATTATACAAATCAAAACTTCTACAGCAAACATAAAATTTGCTATGAAGCGTAGTTATACAAATTATAACTAGAGAAAAGATATAAAGTCACGATTGAAGTTGTCTCGGACTTTCATGAAGACACCTTAAGTTTGCAACTGTTCTATTACGTACCCCACAAAATAATTTTGAACATATATTATTATACCAATTTTCGATCAACCCCAAATCTTAAGAAACAATTGAGTTCACACCCCAATCATTACATGACACGTGTTAATTTTATTAAAAATATGTATTTTTTTCATTTAAAATTTTTCCTTTATCTTTTTCTTTCTTTATTTCTCTCTCTCTCTTACTTTTTGAATTATAATTTTGATATATTTTAAATTTCATTTCATCTTCCATCTCCTACTTTCAAGTGATTCATCCATTCATTTCGTTTCTTTTTCTTCACCTCCCACCCCCCATGTCTAATTGAAACTCACTTCCATTTTTTTTCTTTCTTTTTCTTCTTCTTCTCCGGTCAAATTATTTATAAAATTCATACTATTATTTAGACTTTATTGAGTTATTGATAACAAATTAATTATTTTTTAAGGAAATTTTGAAGGTACCATCAACTACTCATTTTTCATATATATTAGAAATGATAATTTTAAAAGAATCAATTAATTTCTCAAAAATTGAAAGAACTTAATTGAAATCGAATAAAAAAACTATATGATACTTCCTAATCATCTTGAAATTTAATGAGTTTATCGAATTGTTTGAAATGTAAAGAAAATATTTAGATAAAATTTTAAAACTAAAGAGAGTAAAATTAATAGTAATAAAAAAAGAAGGAATGTAAAGTTGTGATAAAAATGGTGACATTGAAAGTAAGAAGTTTTAATGAGTGGAGATGACAGTGAATTTTTGAAAAGAAAGAAGAAAGAAAGAGAAAAAATAAAAACGAAAAATTAAAATAATAAAAAAAATAAAAAAATATATTTTATAATAAAACATTTGTAAATAAAATTATATTAGTTATTTTAGGCTGCTCACTCTACTGGATAAAAAATGATGTAATTATATCTAATCAAAATTGTTTACTGGGATAATAGGACGATTGCAAAATTAAGTTAAGGTGTCCTTTAAAAATTCAGAACAACTATAATAATAATTTTATGACTTTTCTCTTATAACTATAAGATACAAATATGATTGTTATGTTTTTATATATATATATATATACCTCTCTAGACAGAAATTAGTATTGCCTTTTTTTTTTTTTAAAATTTGGATTTGATTGAGACAAATACAAATAATTAATATTATTTTCTCAATTTATTTTGTAAATCATTAAAAACAATTTTAACATAAACAAAAGTGATTCATATAAAATTATTTGTTGCACTTCTATTGTCGTTACTATATTTTTATTTATAAACATATATTTATGTATGTTATTGTATATGAACATTTTCTTATCTATTAAATCAATACAAAATTTGATAATAAATATCATAATAATTAATTATCAATAATAAAAAGTTAATGATTAAAATAAATAATACTCTTATTAAAAAAAATCAAATAGAAATGGGTAATAGGCATCAAAGATGATAGATAAATGAGCCCAAAGCAATGAAGGCCGGCGGCGCCCAGCTACACAGCCAGATCACAACAATTAACACTACTAGTTGTGACAAGTCAACAAAGAACTCTAAAAAATTGTGTGCCCCACTAATCTCTTTGTTATTTTCTCCACTTTCTCCAAATCTCTCTTCTCCGATCATCTCCCATCGGAATCTCCTGAATCGTCGATGGACGACTCCTTGAATTTATTTGTAGAGGAGACGTCGTTTTTTAATAGGATTGTTCTGGGCACATTCTTGCCGGAATCATGGTGGGGACCACTCCCTCATTGGTTTCAAGGATGGCTTCGCAACTACATCGGTGGAGTCTTGCTTTACTTTATCTCTGGTTTTCTTTGGTGCTTCTACATCTATTACTTAAAACGAAACCTTTATCTACCTAAAGGTAATGTAATATCTTTTTGTTACTTTTTGCTTCCTGAGATTTAGGTTTGAAATTATACTCTTTTTTTTTCCAGCTACCCCAGATCTAACTCAACTGTCAATTTTTATTCAATCACTAAAGCTACACATTTGGTTTATAGTGATGAGTAATTACAGATTCAAGTTTTGATATTGACACATGACCATGATAGGACTATGACACAATAATAACAACATAATATTAGTTGCTCTACACTAGACTATGACACTTGATTTCTAAGAAAAATCACGAACAAACCTAGTGTGTATGAGCTAATTAAGATTTTTGCTGGCATTTGAATCTGAAACCTCATACCTCTCAACCACTTCATTGACTAGGTCACACCTTTGGGTACTGGGTTGGACAATATTTTAAGTATCAATTCGTATTAATGGATGATCTCTTCGAGGACTAAGTCATCAATTTCTCAATAAGTATGATTTTATTTTATCGTATGCTTTGACAATGGTAAATCTGCATTTTTGCTTCATTTAGTCTCATGTGATGTTGTTATGGAAGAAACTACGATGTTTTCAGCCTCATGGACATTGTGATTGCAGATGCCATCCCTTCAAATAGAGCTATGCTCTTGCAAATAGGAGTTGCAATGAAAGCTATGCCATGGTACTGTGCCCTTCCATCACTTTCTGAGTACATGATTGAAAATGGGTGGACTAAATGTTTCTCAAGAATAAGCGATGTCGGATGGATACCCTACCTTATCTATGTTGCAGTTTATCTGGTAATAGTAGAATTTGGTATCTATTGGATGCATCGAGAGTTGCATGACATAAAACCTCTGTACAAATATCTCCATGCTACACATCATATATACAACAAGCAAAATACACTCTCCCCATTTGCTGGTAAGTTTCGTCTCATAACTATGTTCTGTTTTGGAAACAACTTGAGCTGCCCCATTAGGTTAGCTTCTCTTGCTCCTGCTTTGTCAATAACCTGTTGCTAGTTGTGCTTTGACATTTTCCTGAGCAAACGAACTCACAATGTAAATTCTCACATCTCAAATTCTCAATCATTGGTCATATGCCCTTCCCTTATTTGGTTAGAGGGGATTGAAGGCAGGATGAAGTGGTTGGTTACATATCGTTAACTGAGTTAAGAGGCCCACTATTGATCCCTCTATATTAATGCTAAACTGAATAAGAGAGCATTAGAAAAAAAAAACGGTTTGTTGGAATTTCTTCATCCACTTGTTTTTTTCCCCAAGATAAATCTAGTTTCGAAAAAGCTTAACTGGCTTCATACATCTCAATGACTTATAACATCTAACTGCATGGCATTGAGATTAGATATTGATGCATCACAAGACTGCTTCCCCTGCCTGTTGCAACCATGCTAGGATTTTTTGAATCGAGGAACTGTTTTACCTTTTTCCCCAAAGCTTAAATGTTCGTGGAAATTGGTTGTCAAATCTTCACCACATTGTTTTACCGGGTACTTGTTGCTGGTGAGGGTTGACAAGTATCCTATGGAATTAGTAGAGGCGTGTGAAAGCTGACCTTAGACACCATGATCATCAAAAAAATCTTCACCACATTGCAAGCTAACTCATTAAGTTAGTCCAATTAAGTAATGATAAGTTTTCTCTGTATTTTAATTGTATGATATTTCCTCTCGAGCTTGTACAATATTCAAATGTCTGTTACTCCGGGAGTTGTGTTCCAAGTTGATCACTAACATGAATGGTTTGCTGCTCTGGAAATCAGGTTTGGCATTCCACCCATTGGATGGAATACTACAGGCAGTGCCACACGTAATAGCTCTTTTTCTGTTGCCTGTGCATTTCACCACACACATTGCTCTCTTATTCATAGAAGCCATATGGACTGCAAATATTCATGACTGTATACATGCGAAGGTTTGGCCTGTAATGGGTGCCGGTTACCATACCATCCACCATACTACGTACCGCCATAATTATGGTCACTACACAATATGGATGGACTGGATGTTTGGAACTCTTCGCGATCCTGTTGAAGATGAAGTGAAGAAACTGTAACATTCATCCCTGTAACGAATTGGTATTCATCGTCTTATTTATTAGGTTGCAGAGTGGTTGGTGCTTCATTTAGAGTTTGTTGTGTGTGCATTTCATGGATGTAAATTTTACTAGTGGGTTTTCAATGTTTAGACAAAAAAATATTATCCAGGAAAAATACTGTGAAATGCTCTTGATGCATTTGAGGTATTGTTATTGAGGAAAGAAGCAAGAGATCCAAGTTTCAATGAGAAAGTATCTCGTGGATTTGGAATATGTATCGAACATTTACGATAGTGCGGATAGGACTTAAATCTTCTAGTCTTTTGACGTTGTACAAAAGTCATTACTTTACGTTCACCTAGCATTAAAAACGCTACTATTAGTAGAAAAATAGAATTATTCTTAGTATCTCAATTGGAACAATTATGTACTAATTTAACATTCACTCTTAATGGCAGAATTCAGATGGGTGAGAGTCTACCTTCACTCCCAAGCGGATATATAATCAAGTTGTATCGAAATGTCTACACTCTCTTATTAAAGAAAGTTAAGATACCTCTTTAATATCTGCCGTTGTAACAATGGGAATACATTTGCCCTAATGGAAATGAAAGGCCTTGTGATTGTCCTTCGATCATGAAGTTTGTATTTGGCAAAATTCTTATGGTTTGACAAATTTCAATGGCTATCAATAGCAGTTGAATTGATCTGGGTCTAAAGGACCGATTTATGTAAGTTAGAATTAGTTCAATGGGTAAAATACATGCATATCCAACTATAATTTTAAATTACAAAAATTATAACTATGAAAATTGTAAAATTTTAAATATTTAACTTCAAAATTTATGACCAGAGGATAAGTGATATGATGTCATATTATGTAGTAACTAGTGTACTTAGCCTTATGAAAAAGATTAAAATAAAATTACATATTAATATCAATAATTACTTTAATAAAAATAATTTTTTGTTAATCACATAATTTTATAGAAGAGAAACTACGAAAAATATTTAGATTAAATATGAAATTATTAAGAAATCAATATATGTGAACTTCGAAAAGTTGAATATTAAAAATAAATTTTATAGAGAAAAAGGGAAGGTAATAAGAATTGGGTAATATTAGAACTACTTAAATGTTGTAACGACCTGTTTAGTCGTTTTGAGCAGCAGATTTTATTTCTGGAAAAACTGTGTGAGTCGACGGAACCCACGACGGACCGTCATGGGCACGACGGGCCGTCGAGGGTGTCTCGTTCCAAAA
>NC_028638.1:38154256-38160907 GCF_001406875.1 Solanum pennellii
CTGGATCTTCTTCCTCATGTCTTGATGCCTTGAAGTTCCGGCATGGACTAGCTTTTGTTTATTTTAGCTTCTTAGAATACTCTTAGTTTAGTAATTTGATCATAGATGTTCTTGTGGTGATGACTTCCAGATTTTGGGGAATAATAGATGTTGAATTTTAGAAGTTATTGAATTGGTTTTTATTAATGAGTTTAAGTCTTCCGCATTACTTTCTGTTGATATTAAATTGAAATGTTAGGGTTTAGATTGGTTGGTTCGCTCACATAGGAGGGTAAGTGTGGGTGCCAGTCGCGGCTCGGTTTTGGGTCGTGACAAATGTAAACTTGTGATCATTTTTTTCTTTTTTATTTGAGATTTTCTTAGTATAATTTATATATATTTATGTAAACTTGAAATCTAATCGTTCTTTTATGCTTATTTGTAATTTTATAAATTATATTCTTAGTATAATTTTTTGGCAATGTATAACTCATATTGCTATTAATAGTTAGTATTCATGACTATATAGTTAGCCGACACTATTATAAATCATTATCCACAATTACTATTACTTATCCTTGTCATGACCCAATCATCACATGTTTTAATTGTTTTTATTGTACAATATTAGATTAATTTAATACTTGTATTAATAACTTTTTAATAATTAAATTTTAAATAAGAAAAATTTAAAAATCTTAATTAGTTAAATTTCATACTTATATTATTATTATTATTATCATTATACTTAGGTTTAGATATCCAATTATTTTTGGGACAACTTATATTGGGAAAAAATGTAAAATTTAAAAATAACATAAAAGAGAACAAGAGAGAGAATTAACTACGAAAAAAAGATTCAAGAAAATGACACATACATAATTCCTATTTCTTTTAATTTTGTTTGGCTTAAACACAAAATATTAAAAAATATATTTCACATTTTAAATAAATATTACATTTAACATAATAAATTCCTAAGAATAAAAAGTCACAGTAATTAAGAGGATAAATAATATGACTTTGAACTTTTGAAACATAATAAGAGTTATATTTGTACATTATTACACTAATAAAGAACATTAATTATAGAAAATGAAAAACAAACAAATTAGAGTTATTGAGACAAATATTTTATTATAAGTAAATAGAAAGGTAGGAAACCAACTAAATTTTTTTAAAAATTATAAATTAATCGTAATTTTGAAATAACTTTAGAACTCCCGAAAAATAACAAATATGAAAATATAAAGACTTATTAATAAACAACTTGAAATATTCTAAGAAAAACAATAAAAATGAAAAATTTAAGAATTGTAATTTTATATATTAATAAATAATTTATTTTTTAATAAAACCATGTGTATTTTAAAATAATAAATTAACTTTACATTCTTATGTTCTATCATTTTTGTTAATAAAAATTGTTTCACCGAATTATGAAAGTATATGTACATATTTCTTCAAGTAGCATATCGATTTCTACTTCTATGTTTTAAAATATTATAAGCCACAAACACAATAAACTAATATTATCAATAAAAAAGTGAGATGAATTTACCTAAACAAATAATTATTTTTGAAGAGTGTTATCATTATATATAGTTAAATTATCTAAGAATCATATAGAGGTCTAAGGAGAACAAATTAGATGTTTTTTTTAAAAAAAAATTCAGGATTTCTATCTTCATGAACATAAACAAATAATATTAAATGTATGATCCAACAAAGGAAGAGTTGTAATTATATTACACATATCAAATTATTTTTCCTTGTAAACTCAAATTATGCAAGAATGTCTAACCATTTTCATTATAGATACATCTTCTATAATCGGAAAAATCTGATTAAATTAAGTTAAAAATTATCTACCAAAAGAAGAAAAAGATAAAGAATAAGGAGAAAATTACATTTAAACACATATAAGCATTTTTGACAAAAACATAAATAATTCAAAAAGAAATAATATAATAGAAACATCACTTCTTAAGGACCTAAAAAAAATAAAGAATAATCACTATATAGCTCAAAATCCATTAATCTCCTTCTCTGAATATTTTCATTTTATCATATATACAAGAGTCAAGAAAAATAATAACAAATAAATTATTAGTCCTAAAATGAATCTCAAAGTTAACAAAATAAAATATTATATCTCATAAAGAATAAGGGAAAATTACATTTAATCATAAATTCTCCTACATAATCATTTTGGACAAATAATCAATATATATAACTCAAAATCCATTAATCTTCATCGGTTGATGTTATCATTTCATCCTATATACAAGAGTCAAGAAAAATAATAACAAATAAATTATTAGTCCTAAAATGAATCTCAAAGTTAACAAAATAAAATATTATATCTCATAAAGAATAAGGGAAAATTACATTTAATCATAAATTCTCCTACATAATCATTTTGGACAAATAATCAATATATATAACTCAAAATCCATTAATCTCCTTCTCTGAATATTTTCATTTTATCATATATACAAGAGTCAAGAAAAATAATAACAAATAAATTATTAGTCCTAAAATGAATCTCAAAGTTAACAAAATAAAATATTATATCTCATAAAGAATAAGGGAAAATTACATTTAATCATAAATTCTCCTACATAATCATTTTGGACAAATAATCAATATATATAACTCAAAATCCATTAATCTCCTTCTCTGAATATTTTCATTTTATCATATATACAAGAGTCAAGAAAAATAATAACAAATAAATTATTAGTCCTAAAATGAATCTCAAAGTTAACAAAATAAAATATTATATCTCATAAAGAATAAGGGAAAATTACATTTAATCATAAATTCTCCTACATAATCATTTTGGACAAATAATCAATATATATAACTCAAAATCCATTAATCTCCTTCTCTGAATATTTTCATTTTATCATATATACAAGAGTCAAGAAAAATAATAACAAATAAATTATTAGTCCTAAAATGAATCTCAAAGTTAACAAAATAAAATATTATATCTCATAAAGAATAAGGGAAAATTACATTTAATCATAAATTCTCCTACATAATCATTTTGGACAAATAATCAATATATATAACTCAAAATCCATTAATCTCCTTCTCTGAATATTTTCATTTTATCATATATACAAGAGTCAAGAAAAATAATAACAAATAAATTATTAGTCCTAAAATGAATCTCAAAGTTAACAAAATAAAATATTATATCTCATAAAGAATAAGGGAAAATTACATTTAATCATAAATTCTCCTACATAATCATTTTGGACAAATAATCAATATATATAACTCAAAATCCATTAATCTCCTTCTCTGAATATTTTCATTTTATCATATATACAAGAGTCAAGAAAAATAATAACAAATAAATTATTAGTCCTAAAATGAATCTCAAAGTTAACAAAATAAAATATTATATCTCATAAAGAATAAGGGAAAATTACATTTAATCATAAATTCTCCTACATAATCATTTTGGACAAATAATCAATATATATAACTCAAAATCCATTAATCTCCTTCTCTGAATATTTTCATTTTATCATATATACAAGAGTCAAGAAAAATAATAACAAATAAATTATTAGTCCTAAAATGAATCTCAAAGTTAACAAAATAAAATATTATATCTCATAAAGAATAAGGGAAAATTACATTTAATCATAAATTCTCCTACATAATCATTTTGGACAAATAATCAATATATATAACTCAAAATCCATTAATCTCCTTCTCTGAATATTTTCATTTTATCATATATACAAGAGTCAAGAAAAATAATAACAAATAAATTATTAGTCCTAAAATGAATCTCAAAGTTAACAAAATAAAATATTATATCTCATAAAGAATAAGGGAAAATTACATTTAATCATAAATTCTCCTACATAATCATTTTGGACAAATAATCAATATATATAACTCAAAATCCATTAATCTCCTTCTCTGAATATTTTCATTTTATCATATATACAAGAGTCAAGAAAAATAATAACAAATAAATTATTAGTCCTAAAATGAATCTCAAAGTTAACAAAATAAAATATTATATCTCATAAAGAATAAGGGAAAATTACATTTAATCATAAATTCTCCTACATAATCATTTTGGACAAATAATCAATATATATAACTCAAAATCCATTAATCTTCATCGGTTGATGTTATCATTTCATCCTATATACAAGAGTCAAGAAAAATAATAACAAATACATTATTAGTCATAAAATAGATCTCAAAGATAACAAAACAAAATAATTTATCTAGAAGAAATAAAAATATGATGACATATTAACCTTACTTGCTAATTAAAAGTAACATATGAAATAATATTTGAAAAAATAATGCACCTCAAAACTTACAAATATTGAAACATTTCTTCCACTAATTCTCTACCCAAAGATAACTACAAAATAAGACACAATTTTAGTGTGATTTTATAGTGTTAATGTAACCTTTCACATTAAATAATTAGAAGTTATGAATATGAAAAGTTTAAGAGGTTATGAATATGAAAGGTTTGAGGGTTATGAATATTATTAATAATAATTAAGAATAAAATTTATATAATTAAAGAGATATAAATTTTTTTTTAAAAAAATAATTGAAAAAAATAAAAAAAAATATCAAATAAAAAAATTAGAAAAAATAAATAAAAATCACAAAAAAGTGTCACATCACCTCCTCTATAATCTCATTTATATATATATATAGATTGATTTTCCAAGGAGACATCACCCGACCAAGTGTAGACAAAATCACCGGCCAAACAATATCAGATGTGTAGTCATGTGTTCCTACGGCCTCTCAGATTAAATCACCCATAATTACTTAGATATATATTAGTTTATAGTATTATAAATATATTGGATTTTGATGAATTCAGAAATAAATTTATTTTAGATAGGTTACGATGAATTCACATTATATTTAGGTAAACAGATCTCGTTTGCCTTTTTCTTATTTTGTTTGTGACTCTTATATCTCCTTTGCATATTTGATATTTCCAGATACATGCGAATCACATCAAATACATATATGTATAAAATATATTTAGTATGTTCAAATATATCTGATGTGATATAATAAAAATTTCAAAACACAAAGAAAATTAATAAAGGTGATAAAAATATTGGTATAAGGTGTGCCCGTCTCTTACCACACAAGTCACAAGGTTTTCTAAATTACGCAATACGTATTTGGCTTCTCAGTCTCTCCATTAGTTTGTTCTCCATTTTCTACGTTCATACGACGCAGCTTTTTCAGAAGCATTGTTTGGTTTATCATATACATTCACACACATTTCCTCTAAAGACAAAATTAGACTCATTCCCTTGTATCAATTACAGAATTTTGTCAATTATGCATTACTACAAGTTACTTGGAAGAAGCAAATCTCACGATTCAGACGACTCTGATTCCGAAAACACTGTTAATAACAATAGTAATATTCCTGCAGAATTCCTCTGCCAAGCAATTTTTGCTGGAGGTACATACTCTGTTTTTCTCTCTCTTTTTTTTTTTTTTTAATTTGTATCAGTTTCTGAGCAATTAATAGTAATATAAACACGCGTATATATCAAATTTTAACAAGCTTGCTGTTAATTTGGTAAAATTGTAGATGGATTCTATGATGTTGAAGCAGCATATGGTCGATTTGAAGGAGTCGTAAGAACTGCAACAGGGTATTATGGAGGAACTATGAGAAAACCTTCCTATAAAGATGTCTCTGAAGGAAAAACAGGACATACTGAAGCAGTAAAAGTCACATATGATAACAGATTTGTATCTTACAAATCTCTTTGCGATTATTTCTGGGAAACTCATGATCCAACCAATAAAAATTCCCTTGTTAGTCTCTCAATCTTCTCGTAACATATTTTTTCTAACGTATCGATTAAAAGTCTTCATTTATTTCTTATATAGACAAGTGACATGAGATATGCTATTGTTATGCAGAATTTTGGGTTAAAAACGCATCTGAGATCTGCTATATTCTGTTCAACAGAAGAAGAGAGAAAACAAGCACAACAATCAAAGATAAGACGGCAAATGAAACTTAATAGAAGGATTCTAACGAAAATAAATCTGTTATCGAAACAAACTACTAGTAATTGTGAGTTTTTTGTTGCGGAGAATCAACATCAAAAGTATTACCTCCAGAAGCATTACAGGCTTTCTGAAAGTTTGAGCCTAAGAAGCACGGAACAATTTGTGGAGTCTTACATTGCCTGCAAACTTAACGGGTATGTGAACGTGTTAACTAAAAAAGTCATGATAATTTTTTTTTCTAATATAGTTCAAATTTGGCTTTGATTAATTTTTGACACACAAGATTTGGGATCCATATTGAATAAGCACTTTCAATTTTACAAATTAATTAATTTTGAAATAAAGTTGACTTTAGTTGGCTTCTTAGACTTTGATACATATATTTCCAACAAAGTTTATGGCTTACCGAGCATTATATTATTTAATTATTTTTTTTACTTTTGATTATCTTTAATATTTGTGTTGTCATACATTTTCTATCTTTGGTATTTAATTATTTATATCGTAGTTTATTATTTTTTCAAATTATTTTTTGAAGAATAACTCTCTTGAGTAAAGGATTTCTTCGGAATAATTTCTTTATTCCGCATAGATAAAAGTAATATATATATATATATA
>NC_028638.1:38161166-38172610 GCF_001406875.1 Solanum pennellii
TTGAATATTTACCGTAAGTATAACTCTTAATTGCAAGTATGATTTCATATGAACTGTTTGGCCATGAGAAAATTGTACTGATGTTAAAAAACTAATATTTGGCCATAAATTTTTTTAATACAAGTTAAAATTCTATTTGAAATGAAATTTGAAAAATACCCGAAACCTTATTTTCAATTTTAAAAAATTTTTCTTTTTCAAATTATACCAATTTTATATTTTTATAAAATAAAACCATTTAATTTATGTTTCATATTTTTTTAAAAAAAATATATTGAAATTCTAAATATTTATTACAGAAAATATGATCAAACATAATATCAAGTACAACATTGAAATTTCAAATAAAATTAAGAAAAATATTACTCCTGTTAAATTTTCATGGCATGTATATTCTAGAAAATAGTGTAATAACTTAATATAATCTGTTAAATTATACGCATAATACAAATATATTTATACGCAATGTGTGTTACTTATCCACTCCTTTGCCATGATTACATTGGGGCGTGGTTTGGCATCGTCAAATCTACATCAGTACTTCTAGACGATCATAATATCTTTTATTGGAATTATATAAGTACGATATATAATTGATTAATTGTAACCTCTAAATTATGAATGCAACTTTATCGATAGATTTTAATTTAACTAGGATGTTATTGTTCATCGAATTCCTGTTGTATTTTTATTATAATATTATTTACGTTGACATGACACATTAGATTAGGTTGGCTATTTTGGTAGAATGATCTTTTGCACTAATTTTTGTGTGTAATTAATTCAATGCATGTGGCAGAGTATTGGCATTGGATGGGGAAGTGATATTGGAGAAGCTACCACAATTAACGAGGACTTGTCTTTTGCCCAAACAATGCAAGTCCACTTGTGATGAAATTATACAAGATTTAAAGACAACAAGTGCCCATGGCTCCACTATTTCTTGAATAATCTCTTTTCCACTCTTATATTAACACCATTTGTAATTAGCATATTATCTATCAACTATATATTGCTAAATTACAGGGTTACATTTACCATGATATCTATAGGTCTTTTAATTCCTCCTCCCCCCAAATAAATGACACTAATTTATAGTTTACTGATATTGATGGAAGTCTATCACAACTGTTAAAAAAAATGATTGACAGATCAAAGAGAAATTCAAATAACTAAAGAATAAATTAAAGGATCTAAAGTTTAGTGTACTAAATCAGAATCGGGATCAGAATCGATATATGAATGTTGTATCAAATTGAGGTAAGAGTTCAGGTCACGGGTAGGATCACAATTAGGTTATGGGTCTTAGTTTGAAATCGAGAGTCTATTAATCTTAAGTTATAATAAAAAAATTGAATCTCAAATCAAGATCACGTCTCTACTATTGAGTTAAAATCTGTGAGTCTGTTCCTAAAACCTTATCGGGTTTAAGATTGAGAATCCATTCTTGAATCATGGATTGTTCCAAATTCCTTATTAATCCATGTCTACCAATGTGATTTCAAGAGCAAAAAATTTGCATAAAATATCTAATATAGAAAATTGGCTTTATGAATTAAGTAGAAAAATAAAACATCTATATACCATTTTTTCTCACAGTATAATTCTTCATACAATTCCTTTGAACCTTAGTTGCAATAATTACAATTCGACCGCACCTTTTTTTTTTCCTCAGACGATAATTTTGAGAAATTTAATTCATTTGAATAATCATAGTATTTGCTTGATGAGTCGCAATTCGATTCATTTGACTGGTGTAATTATCTTTTTATTTTTGACATAAAAATAATTTGTTTAACTAACCAATATATAAAAAAACAAACAAACTAGAAATTAGGGAGGATATGGTTTCAACTATGGTTCATTACTATTATATTCGACAGAAAAATTCAAGTTTCATTGTATACAAACCTATGAAATTCAAATACAATGATTCGTTCTTTATGCAAGTATATGATAAAATTATATTCAATTTTATTATTGATTTTCACACCTCTTTTGCATTTTGTAATGACCCAAAATGTCATTTTTGATAATTTTGAATAGTCATTTAACTATAGTTAATTTATTTGTGGGCAATTTGTTTAACATTAATAATAGTGGGCCAAGTCTAAAATATTAAAATAGGTTAGTAAATTTTTTTAACTTCTAGTACATAACTAATTAAAAAATAAAGAGAAGTGTTTGACGAGAGGAGTTGCGGTTCAGCGTCAATGAGAAAAGCGGTCAACTGCTTCAAATAAGTTTCTCACCAAACCCTCTAACTATGTAGTGATAATGTCATAACTAGTTATAGATATGTAATTGGATATTTTTTTAGAAATTATTGATGGTGTTCCCTTTGGAACTATGCCAAGATTTCCAATGGAATATTAATATGTCGTCAATAGCCATTTTGGGATAATAATTGGACAATTATATTATATGGAAACTATTAGGGTTGTAGTGTTTGGAGAAATTATGACTTAACTCTTGACTTGAAATTTAAGAAATATGAGATTTGACTTATTGGTTAGAATCAAGATTGAGAAACTTTATTATAAATTTGGATAAATTGTTGGGTCAAAGTTAAACGGATAGTAATATGAGTGTTGTAAGTTTTGAAGTCTTATTGTGGTTATTGATTTGAATAGATTGTATTAATTTGAAAGTATAACGAAGGAGGAAGGCTAAAGTCCCGAAGTGATTGTTCGATAAATTGAGGCAAGTGGATTTCTAAACTCTTGTTAAGCGTATGAAATTCGTGTATTTCCTTGTGTGGTGTTGAGAATGATTTGGAGACTTGTTGCTGATTTGTTGGTGTTGTTTTCCTTGTTGTAAATTGTGTTTTGATATCAAAATGGTTATCTCCTCATTTTCATTTGAGCATGTCATTGCATTGCATCTGAGACATGGTTGTAATAAGAGTTATGTGATAAGAGGATATACCATTTCGACGGTCGTATCGCGCGCCGCGATGAATATTATATTTCGAGGGATGTATCGCGCGCCGCGATGGTTACTATTTTTGAGGGTCGTGTCGTGCGCCACGACAGATGCATGGACAGATATGTCCCCCATGGGTCCCGAACTGAGAGACAGCAGGTATGTATCACCAGGTCAGACATGCATCATTATACTTGACATTGCATTCCATTGCATTGCACATACTTATCATTTGTGAACTTGATATCGTGTTTTTATGATCTTCTGATTGCCTTTCTGCGGAACTTGAGATTGATCAATATTGAGCTTGTTATTGCGGATATGTAATTTGTTGAAGTATTGTTGTTGAGGATATGTAATTTGTTAAAGTGTTGCTGTTGAGGATGTGTAATTTGTCTAAGTGTTGTTGTTGAGCTACGTGCTATGTAAACTGTGAGCTGTTAGGTTGGGTTGATTTTAATGCAGGTTGTAGTTGTGGAGGTTCGGTTGGGGGTGGTAGGAGTACCCGTATTTCATCCCCTTAGCTTGTGTTTAGAGGTTTACTTGCTGAGTACCGTGTGGTTTAGTACTCACCCCTTGCTTCTACAAATTTTTGTAGGTTATGAGCCTGAATTTTTGTTGTACTTGTCATTCTCTTCTTTTCCGAGGCTTCTTGGAGATTTGTGAGGTAGCTGTTTCCATCTCAGCAGACTTTCTTCTCCTTAATTATAATCTTGTTCTATTCTAGATACAAGTTTATTTGAGACTTGAGTTTTTCTTTTGAATCAATTGTAATACTTTAGAGGCTTGTACACGTGACTACTAGGTTTTGGGGTTTTATTAAGTTACTTATATTTTATTTCCGCATTTTATTGTAATGGTTGAGTTTTAGGCTGACTTGTCTTGGTGGGATAAGACGAGTGACATCACGTCCATTTTTGAATCGTGACACATTTTCACTCTTTCCCAATTGTTGCTTACCCGAATACGATTGTTCTGTATTAGATAAACTTATTTTCAATTGTTTTCACCAAAACCTACCAATTTCTCTTTCTCAACTTGTTTTCTTACCCACTCCTTTCCAGTTATTGGCTACCCAATTGTTTTTTTGTATTAGATAAAATACTTTTCATTTTTTTCTTTCACCAAACCTGAGTATCACATGAGTTTATATCAATTGCCACTACAAAAAAATATCTAAATTGTGGGAGTTTCAAAGTAGAGGTTAGTTCCAACCTTCACAAATTACTTTAAGTACCGGGGATTTTAGAGCTGACAGAAAATATAAGTAAATAGCGAAGGTTCAGAACCCCGCCATCTAAAATGCCCGTAATCTGAAAATAAGAATTTTTATTTCAAAAATATAAAAGTTCAGTAGTATTTCATTATAATGAAAATGTATGCCGGGGTTTAGATCTCAACTTTCCCTCAATATTTTTCCTCCCAAAATTTTAGGGTTGCAGGGAAGATGTTCTCAGAATTTTCTAGCTGGTGAAGAGAATTCTGGTGATTTATGTTCGCAAAAGAGAAGAGGAACTCTAGTTAGGTGTTGATTTTCCATTAAGGAAGAGAGGATTGATTGGATTCTCTCTAAGCTTGCAAATTTGCTCTTCCGTCGACAAATATTCTCAAAATCGTCACAGGTGGGAATATTGTCTCCCTCATGTGCAATATTAGGAGTTATGTATAGTGTATTTGATTCAGATAGCGTTAAAGTTAGTTATTTTTTTTGATTTATTTCTGAATTTTGATTCTGGAATTAATGTGTTTTCGTTGAGTATATTGATGAGGTAAGTTGTACTTTATGAGGAATCAGCTGCAATTCTGAATCTAACTCCTAAGTTCTTAGATGTTTCAGCATATGATGCAATGTGTGAAAAATTACTATTTGGTGTAAATTGCAACTCAATGAGTCAAAGTTTCTACTATTATTTCTAGACTAAATTTTTCAGTCCTAGTATCCAATAAAGTTCTGAATGTTGAATGAATTTGAAGGATCTGGAATTCTTATGTGCGATTGTAGTACCATCGTGTTATCTATACTTGATTATATAGATATACATTTGTTCTACTAGATTGGTTTCAGATAGATCCTTGGCTTGAATTTTCAAGTCCTATTTTATATGCTTATTTGAGATTCTACAATTATTTTGGGGTTTATCTGATTGTTTGAGACTTTTGTATTGGATTTGAGTTTTAGCTGATTATTTATCAAGCAGATATTGAATGTATGAGTTTTTTCCTAGTATTAGGCACATGAAGTGGTGATATTCTAGCTCTAGATGTATTCGCAGGTCATCTGAAATAGAGATTTAGTGATTGCCATCCTTGGTGAGTTGCAGAAAGAATGGTATATTTCCTGTAAAACTCTCTTTTATGTGTTCACTTGGATATTATGTGTTGTACATAAGATTAGTCACTGCAAAAAATATATCAAGTCATAAATTGCTTTGAATTCTGCTTAACGTTTTATTTGGCAAACGTTATATCTTAATTGTTTTGGTAGGTTAACTTTTGGATTCTCATTGAAAGATGTATGACACATGAAATAAAAGTTATTCTGAGAGTACGTTTGTAGAGTACTGATGATTTTGGAGCTCAAGTTGCTCATTTTGGTGCGATAAAGACGATTGATGTCAGTGAAAATGAAAACAAGTCTATGCATGTAATAAGAGGCTATTGCTCTAGGTTAGTGTATTAATTTTTTCACTTTCACTTTTCACTTACCGCAAATTAGTCATTGTTTCTGATTGTCCACATTTTATAGGAGAACAGTCTACACACGCTAAAGGGAATTATCAAAGTCAAGTACAGACAAGATGCTTGTGAGGTTGGTGATGAAGGTGGATTCATTCTAAATGTCCACGGTAGTAAGGAAGGGCTAGTTACACCGGTAAGGTCACTTTCTTTTTGGCCTTGAAGTTCTATTACATTGTTTTTGAAAGTGATGACTTTGTCATTGAAAAATTGGTGCAGATTGAAATTGGAATGGATGTAGCAACACCTAAGTTGTTTTTCTAAGTTTCAAGAGACAATCAAATAATGGTGCACATATATGGATTGCTTATGTTTTAGATTTTTTTGTTCATTTGTTATAGTTTCACTCTTCTTGAGAATTTGGTGTAATTTGCCCTTCTAACTTATATCTTCTTTTCTTTTGAAGCTTAGATACTGGATTTGTGCCAAGATAAGCAACGGATAGAGGCAATTGATAAGTAGAGAGTTACGATATCTTATTGTTGCCTTTTAAGTAATAACTTTCTTTTTTGATTTGTTGTTTTAATTTATGTGAGTTGTGACAAGAATTTTATGAATTCGACACTACTGTGGATTGACGTAAACTGTACTTGATACTACTGTATATTTTGTGCTTGGTGGACTGCAAATAGAGATAGTTATGTGTGAATTTAGGTATCATTGTAGATTGCAGAAGTGAATTATGTATCATTGTAAATTTTAGTACTATTGTAGATTGCAGTTCTTTGTCGTTGTTTTCTTTATGCTTTGCCATATTCAAATAAGTTAAGGTGTATTTGCAACTACCATGTTAATGTCACTTTAGTTGTGTTGTATTCGGGTGTAGATATAGTAAAAATTATACTTTAGGACAGGTATTCATTCAGGAGCATCCTTGAGAGAAAGTCTAGTCTTATGTGGTATCGCCATCCTGAAAAAGGAAAAGGAGATAGTCAAACTGTTAGGAAGTGACTAGTAAAAATAAAAGCTTTTCCAAACCTCTTGTGTCTATGATGGATACAAAAACCATAATAACAATATGAACACTAGTAGGCAGCAATACCACTAAAGTCAGTTAGAAATAATTAGTTGTGTTTAAGCCTCATGCACTAATATGAACACTAATATGTGTTGTTTTTTGTTCTCCCTTCAGATCTTACTAGCTTTCTAGTGACTGTGCTCTTAGAGATGGCACATATAGTTGCATGCACAACTATTATTTGACTTGTAACACTCCACTGGATATTCAGGTGAAGGGAATCTTGAAGGACAAGAAATATGAAACATTAGTTGATGTCGATCTTCAAGGTCGACCAACTTATTCAGGTACTCTACTTTGCATGCAAAGTATGCCTACGGAGTCCAAAGATGTCAGAAGTTGTAAGAATGCTTGAAGGTGATGGCCTTGCTAAGAGGTGGGAGGACATTTTATAGAACGTCCAAAGATGTCAGTTTTTCTTCTTCAAAAGTTGACAGCTAATATTTCCAAAGCAGGACATTAGTGACACTAGTCATAATGACAATCGTTGCAGGCCTTTTTCCTTGAGTATGGATGATAGTGAATTTTTTCTTTATAAAAGCAAAATTAGCGAATGATTGTTTTAATAGTGATTTGATGTTTCTTGTAATTGTAATCGTAATGATTGAAGTGAATGATATCTTTTCAGTTTAGTTTGTAAAACTAATATTACATTTTATAATACATTTTTGTGTTGAAATATTTTGTTATTTCTTAATGCTAATAAACCCCTTTTAGGTTTGACTATGATGTACATGTTAATTAAGGTTACATGTTCATAAATTACAGGGGTTAAAAACTCCTGTTATTCTTATGTAATATTCATGATTTTTGGGGGCTTTGAATCTCAAAATTCACAAAATTGTTGGGGTTTTGACTCCGAGAACTTGAACTGCAATTTTTTGACATACATTTTTGGGTTAAAACTCCCACTAATAAACCCTGCTAATGATAACAGGGGTCGATCAAAAACTCCCACTACTTAATTGTGACACATCTATTTGTAGGGGTTTTCACAACTGCTGCAAAATTAAATTGTGAGGTTACTGGCTGTCACAACATGTAATTTTAACCTCCACTATTTAAGCCTTTTTTTATAGAGTCCCCTTTTCCAGTCTTTTTGTTTTATTATTCAAATCTTTTTCTAACTCTTTTTTTATTTTTTTGGCGATAGTTCTCAAGTAAATTTCTTAAATTTTAAACAATAAAGTTATAGATAATAAGAAACAATAAACATTTAGAAAAAGATAAAGATAAATATTCAATTATTTTTATACGAATATCTTTATTCTAAGATTGAGTCTAATTAACCTGCCTAGATAATACTATTATCATAAAGCTACTTAATTAATTGATATAGTAGAGTTGACATTTTACTCTCCGTCATATTTCTATAAAACAAAAACTCAAGATGTGTCATGTAGCACCAATTTCAATCATTATATTAGTTCATAGTATCATCAACACTTTTCAGTTGATCAAATAAGATGTAATCCATTTGTTTTTCATACAATCTGTTGGATGATGTTTTATAAAAAAATATTTACTAATATGAAAATGTGACTGTACAATTATCAATATAGTCTAGACTAGATATTTTAGGCTAGCCCACTCGAATTTGAGAAATTTGACGGGTCAAATTGGGTTGGTCTTTTATTTTGTTGGGCCAAATAATATCAATTTCAACCTATCACTATTGGGTCGTTAATTACGTCGGGTCAATCTACTTATTTAAAAATTGAGAAACCTACATAATTTCATAAATTTATGAGCTAATTACTTAACTATCCTCTAGTTTGCAATATTACATATTCTTATCAAATTGGTGCTCCAGATACATGTATCTCTAGTACATACAGGTCAAATTTGGGTGTAATTTTTTTTTAGATACATTATATTCAAGTAGATTCACATATATTTGAGATACATAAAAAATCTCTCTCGTTTTCCTCATTTCTCTCCCATGTATATGGTATCCCTAATACATGTGAATCACCATGAGTAATTACATATACATGTATCTAATATGATTCGCATATATTCGGGATCGATAGACAATTTTATTTTCTATTTCTTAGAGATACAAGTTTGGACTTATGTTCATAAAAATCTGTGTCTTGAGTAGTACCAAGTAAAACCCTTTCTTATACATACTCTTAAGTCAAAAGCTGGAGTAGGGACTAGCAAGAGTTCACATTATACTCTCAAAATAGTCTATTGAGGCGACATGACATATGCTAACACCATTCTTTCACTGATTCATTAACGTGACAAAATATCAACATAAAAAAAATAATTCCTTAGAAAACTTACATAAATTACTAGTTAAGAAGTAATATAATGATTATCATAATCCTAATCTACAAATAATGTACATTTGAAGATCAAGGAGACAACAATCTGCATTACATGACAAACAACTTTGATGTGTCCTAACTCAGTATATTTTTCGTCTTTTTTTTTTTTTTTAAAAAACTCATTAAAAAGTGAGGACAAACGACAGAAATCACATATTTTTAAAATAAAATCACCATTTGCCCCTTATAAGTTTATAATTACAGAAAATTTTCAAATTGATACAATAATATAAACGCTGATATATTACTCTGATACGCGAGATACATTAATCATTTAGTAAGATACATTACATTTTATACATGATATATAACTTGATGTACATTTTATACATGATACAGTAGTCTGATGCGCGAAATACATTAATCTGATGCGCAAAAATAAGAAATTTTTGGGGATTTGTAAAACTAATAGGGGGAAAATGATAATAACAGACCTTAAAGGTAAAATTTCTGTCATTTTTCTAAAAAATAACGAGGAATCAGACAGGATAACTAGAGCAGACTAGTCATTATGAAGTTGAAAACAAGGGGAATATGTTAGAACCTACCATGATACATTTGATACAAAAACTGAAACATTTATATCTGCAAAAATATTCCCAATTTTTTAGAAAAATTTATAAAAATTTTCTTTTTCAAATTTATACTAAATTTTTTTATTTTTATGAAGTAACATCATTTAATTTATATTTCATAGTTCAAATCATTTTTTAAAAAAAGTTATTCTAAATTCTAAAATATTTATTACAAAATGTCTGATCAAACACAATATCAACTCCAACTTTAAAAATTTCAAATAAAATAAAATAAAAATATTATTATATTCATGGCCCGTATAATCTAGAAAATAGCGTAATAACTTAATATAATTTGTTAAATTATACCAATAATACAAATATTATTTTTACGCAAAGTGAGAAACTTTAATCCTTTTATCCACTCCTTTGATGATTACATTGGGGCGTGGTTCGGCATCGGCGAAATTACATGCTCGCCAGCACTTCTACACAATCACAATATCTTTTATTGGAGTTGTATATGCGAGTCCGGAGCCTAAAGGGTATAAAATGTTAATAAAATTTCCAAAATGGTATATGAATATTTATTTTAACCAAAAGGGCAAAATCGCTGGAAGGGCAGCGACTTTGCTTGCCGGAAAAAGTAAAATCGCTGCCTTGACAGCGATTTCTAAAATATTTTTTTTTAATAATTTTTTAATAAATCGCTCCCTAAGGAGCGATTTTCTTAATTTTTCATTTGAAATTTAAAAGAAATTAAAAAAATAGGAGCAAATCGCTGCAAGTGCAGCGATTTGTCTCCAATTTTCTTTTATATTTTTTTAAATCAATTTTTTAGAAAAATTTTGATTGCTACTTATTTTAAAAAATTATAAAAAAAAATTATTTTGGAATAAGTAGTAGAAAAATTTAAAATTAAAATTTCTTTAAAAAATTTAAAATTTAATTTTAAAAATTGTAAAAAAAAAATTAAAAAAATTGATTGGAAAAATAAAAAAAAATTGATTGGAAAAAATTGATTGGAAAAAATTAAAAAAAAATTGGAGACAAACTAAGAGCAAATCGCTGCAAGGGCAGCGATTTGTCTCCATTTTTTTTTTCCAATCCATTTTTTTTATTTTTTTTTTATTTTTCAAATCAATTTTTTTATTTTTTTTTTACAATTTTTAAAATTAAATTTTAAATTTTTTAAAGAAATTTTAATTTTAAATTTTTCTACTAGTTATTCCAAAATAATTTTTTTTAATAATTTTTAAAAATAAGTAGCAATCAAATTTTTTCTAAAAAATTGATTTAAAAAATATAAAAGAAAATTGGAGACAAATCGCTGCACTTACAGCGATTTGCTCCTATTTTTTTTATTTTTTTTTAATTTCAAATAAAAAATTAAGAAAATCGCTCCTTAGGGAGCGATTTATTAAAAAATTATTTTAAAAAAAATATTTTAGAAATCGCTGCTAAGGCAGCGATTTTACTTTTTCCGGCAAGCAAAGTCGCTGCCCTTCCAGCGATTTTGCCCTTTTGGTTAAAATAAATATTACATACCATTTTGGAATTTTTATTAACATTTTATACCCTTTAGGCTCCGGACTCGATTATATATTGTGTATTATTACTCANTGTATATGCATGTATAATGTATAATTAATTAATTTTATGCCCGCTATTTAACTAAGGTTCTACTGTTTTTTGAACTTATTTTTTGTATTGGGAAAAGGGTCTGATATACCCCTCAACTTTGTTATTTGGAGCTAATATACCCCTCGTTATAAAAGTGGCTCATATATGCCCTTACCGTTATATAAACGGCTCACATTTACCCCTGCCGTTACAAAATAGCTCACATATACGCTTCATTTAACGGAAGTTAAAAAATTAGTTTTAAATTTATATTTATTACTTCTAATTTTT
>NC_028638.1:38173629-38203549 GCF_001406875.1 Solanum pennellii
GTTTTACAAGAATATTAGTGAAACATAAATAAATTTAATTATCAAAATAATAATTATAAATTAGTCATTGAAACAAAAAAAAGTCAAAAAAAATATGTTTGACGAGGATTAAATTTACTCATATGGAATTATATTTTTTAGAAAAAAATAATAAAAATTTAGATTAAAATTATTTTTTTTTTCATTTCCGTTAGAGGAAAAGGGTATATGTGAGCCATTTATTTACAAGTAGGGGTATATATGAGTCACTTTCATAACAAGGGATATATCAGCTCTAAATGACAAAATTGAAGGGTATATCAGACCCTTTTCCCTTTTGTATTTTTATAAACATTTTAAGCTTATAGTGACATCTTCACCAAGGTAAAGTTGACTGCATGTATTGCACACACATTCATGTTATACTTATATTAAGTTGGCTATTACAAGAAGAGTAGTTGGTGCAATGAGCTTGTTAAAGAATGATAAAAGTCTCACATCGGTGATTAATGAGATAGGTGAACTTTTTATAAGATTTGGACAATCCTCCTCCCTTTGAGCTACCTTTTGGGGTTTGAGTTATGTTTAAAACCAAATTCAACATGGTATCAGAGCAAAGCCAGTCTTACTCGATGATGGAGCGCCCAAAATCAGAATTGTCCACGCACCAGATGCTAAGCAATGGGCGTGAGGTGGGGTGTTAAAAAATGACAAAAGTCTCACATCAATGATTAATGAGAAAGTTTAGACAATCTTACTTTCTTTGAGCTAACTTTTGAGATGTGAGTTAGACTTAAGAACTAATTTAATACGTATGGCAGAGTATTGGCATTGGATGGGGAACTCATATTGGAGAAGCTATCACAATTAACGAGGACTTGTCTGTTGCCCGAGCAATACAAGTCCACTTGTAATGAAATTATACAAGATTTAAAGACAACAAGTGCCCATGGCTCCACTATTTCTTGAATAATCTATTTTCCATTCTTATATTAACACTATTTATAATTTGCATGTTATCTATCAACGATATATATATTCCGGCATTGTATTTCTATTGCTAAAATTACAGTGTTACATTTACCATGAATAGTGGTGGTCTTCATTTGTTTTAGATACAAACAAAATATAGAGATGAAAAAAATAGTAAAAAAAGAGAGTTCTGATTGGTTGAAGGGAAGTGTTCTTGTTGTGGAGTTTTGAATACTCAATTCTTGTCTAGAGTTGTTGAGCTATACTTTGTGTAAAACTGTTTTATCCTGAAAGGGACAAGTCAAGAGGACTAGTGCTGGACCGATGAAAAACGTTTGTTGTAGTGGACTTGAGCCTTCTTAAAGAGAGTGACATATTCATGCTTCAACCTGAAAAGATTTTTATTTCTTTATTTTATTTTCATTTATAATCTTCTAATTTTGTTATCTTGTAATTTTTCTATAACAGAATTTATAGTTTAGTGATATTGATGGAAGTTGTTCACAAAAAAGAAAGAAAAATTAATGAAAAATCTAGGCAACTAAAGAATAAATTAAAGGATCAAAGTTTAGTGTACTAAATTAAAACTGGGGTCAGAAGCGAAATATGAATGTTGTATCAAATTGAGGTAAGAGTTCAGGTCAAGTGTGGGATCTCAATTAAGTCATGGGTCGTACTTTGGGATTGAGAGTCTATTAAATTATAATAAAAAATTAAATTTCGAATCACGATCACATCTCTAGTACCAAGTTAAATCTGCGAATCTAATCCCAAAACCTTATCATAATTAAGATTGACAGTCCAGTCTTGAATCTCAAATTGTTCCTCAAGCAAATTCCTTATTAATCCATGTCTACCAATGTGAAAATATCTAAAATAGAAAACTGACTTTATGAACCCAAGTAGAAAAAATAAAACATTTATACCATTTTTTCTCTCACAATATAATTCTTCATACAATTCCTTTGAATCTTACTCGCAACAACTTCTATCTAACATGCCTTTATTTTATTTCCTTAGTGACGATAATTTTGAGAAGTCTAAATTCATTTGAATAATCATCTTATTTGCTTGTTGAACTGCAATTCGATTGGTTTGACTGGTGCAACCACATTCTTTTTTTGTTTGCAGGGACAAGACGTAACAAAAAAAATACTTCAAATACAATGATTCGTTAGATAAAACTATTTTTATTTTTTTCTTCGCCAAAACGTACTATGAGTACGGCAGGCATGAGTTTTCATATATATATATTTATATATATATATATGATGCTAATTGTTACTGTTTTAAAAAATATATAAATTAGTAAAAATATTAAAGACAAACAAACTTGATTCTTTTAATTACGATGCTAATTGTTAGTGTTTCTTAATGAAATTAAATAATCAAAGATTAAAAAATGAAAAATAAAATAAGAAAAAAGAGAGACTAAAATAATAGGGTTGAAATAACTTTTAAGAAAACGTAGAATTATAGAAGAGAATTTATCAAGGAAAAAACTAATATAGATAATTATTTCAAATACGCTTATTAATTAACCATTCATCCTCCATTACAATGATTCTAAAAATTTACTTAATTTTTTCTCCAACACTTTAATTATATGAAAATATTGTTTATCGTTAATAATTATAAATATTCATATTATTTGTGAACAGTTTTTTTATATTTACCTTATTTAGAAAAAAAAATTAAGAGTCTAATTATAAGTTTTTATTAGATATTATCAGAATTTTTTCTAATCTTAAAATAAAATCTTTTATCATTCATTTGTAATTGTTCATTTATTACTTATTTTATTATGTAATTTAACAACAATATATTATTTTTATGTTAATTTTATAAAAAATCATTTTACCGAACTAAAATCATGTATCACCCATTTCCTTCCAAAGAATCAATATGTAGAGAGAACTTTAAATATTAATATACAAATATTGAAGTACTTTTTTAAGTCTTCAAATTATAGGTAGCTTATGTATTCCAAATAATTTTTTATATTTCTAAGACTGTTTTTGGATTGTTACTATTTTAATTCTTTTGATATTTTTTAAAAAATTTAAAAGACTAAAAATTTCACTTTTAAAAATGAGAACTCATTCAAATGAATAATAAAGTCATAAATTCTTAATTATATATTATAACTAACACAAAAAAAAATAGGTATTATTCAACCAAAAAAAATATAGGCATTTGACCGTACTGCTAATTTAAGAATATTGTTTTTATAAAATCAATTCATGAATTGAGTTGAAATTACAAATCTAAATGATAAAATTTTATTAGATAATCTATTTGAATTTGAAAATTAAAAAAAAATGAAAACTTTTATACATCGTGCGTAGCGCGGCTAAGTTTACTAGTATTTCTCTAAAACAAAACTCAAAATGTATTTTGTAACACCAAATTCAATTAGTATGTTACTTCATAGTATCATCAACACTTTTCATTTGATCAAATAAGATGTAATCCATTTGTTTTTC
This sequence comes from Solanum pennellii, assembly GCF_001406875.1. Taxonomy (NCBI): domain Eukaryota; kingdom Viridiplantae; phylum Streptophyta; class Magnoliopsida; order Solanales; family Solanaceae; genus Solanum; species Solanum pennellii. Next base: position 38,177,067 of record NC_028638.1, read on the forward strand.
ATACAATCTGTTGGATGATGTTTTATAAAAAAAAATATTTACCAATATGAAAATGTGACTGTACAATTATCGATATGGTCTAAGCTTAGATGTTTTGTTGTTGTTCTTAAAACATTTTTTAGGGTTTGAGAATACATAATTCTCTCTTCAATGGACGCTTTCAAGAGAGTTAGTAGAGGTATTGGACAAAATAATCAAAGTTCTTCCGATTTACCATCATTTAATTTTTTTCTTCACTCAAGAATTACACAACAATGTAGGTTCCGCTTCTAAATCTAAGGAGGATATACGACGGGCAAAATGCCTGAATCTGTCGATGTGCAAAATCTCACACAAATTCATAACCATGAAGTTGAAGAAGACCAATTTCTTGGAGAAGAGGTATTTTTTTGCATGTTCTGTGTCTTGCATGTTTAGTTTAATTTGTTTAGTAATTTTTAAGATTCAAAAAAATACATGTTACAATGCGTTTGGAAGTGTATATGGAACTTTTATTATGTTATAGTTAGTATTTATTTTTCTATTTCATATATTTACTGTATTTTATGTTCTGGTTTTTTTGTGTGTGTTAGTTATGTCTATGTAACACATTTTATGAGTTTGATTGTGTATTTACTATTATCGAATAGATTTATAAGTGTGTATGAAATTTTCATGTATTTTCATAGTTTTAATGTTTTTTATATTCACTGTTATGGTTAGCATGTATTTTTGTATTTCATATATTTATTGTATTTTGTGTAAAGTTTTTTTTTTGTTGTGTAAGTTATGTCAATGCAACACATTTTATGAGTTTGATTGTGTATTACTATTATCGAATAGATTTGTAAGTGTATATGGAGTTTTCATTCTGTTGTAATTATTATTTATTTTTGTATTTCATAATTTTAATGTTTTTTGTATTCATAGATTTGGAAGTGTATATTGAATTTTGTTACTGTTTTAGTTAGTATGTAATTTTGTATTTCATAGTTTTATTGTATTTTGTATCCATAGATTTGGAATTGTATTTCATATATTTAATACATTTTGTATTCTATTTTTTTTTTGTGATAGTTATGTCAATGTACCACAGTTAGTATTTATTTTTGTATTTCATAGTTTTAATGTTTCTTGTATTCATAAATTTGGAAGTACATATTGAATTTTGATACTTTTTTAGTCAGTATGTACTTTTATATTTCATAGATATATTGTATTTCTGTATCTATAGACTTGGAATTGTATATTATATTTAAAGTATCTAATGTATTATGTATTCTGTTTTTTTTTTTGTGTGTGTGATAGTTATGTCAATGTACCACATATTAGTAACCATATGTGTTTTTTATTTCTCACATTGATACGTATTCAGTAAATTAAGTGCACATTTACATTTTTTGTTTGGTGTTTTTTTGTACGTTACGGTATGTTGTTGTAACTGTGTTGATGTTTTATTTATTATCATATTTTTTTGTTGTGTTATTTTAGTATCATTTCATTGTTTTGAATTCAATATGCCAGGGGACTTTTTATGCTTGCAAAAAACTACCAAAAAATGCACCCCACATTCACTGTATAGTAAACCATGACATTAAATTCCAGTTGACTGACAAGCTTATAACGGAGCAGTATAAACAGTTTTGTGAGAGTACGTGTTTTGGTCAATATATGAAAATCAGAAAATGTGTTGCTCAAGGTCAAATTCACAGGTGTTGTATGTCACTAGAAGTAGAAGCTAGTAGTAAGCAGTCTTTTGTAATCAAAGTCAATGGAGCTATTTTAAAGTTCACAATTAGGACGTTTGCTCATTACTGGATTAAACTGTGTTGGTGTCGTAGAGAATTTCAAGTTTAACACAGAAGAACCTAATCGGCTTATTTTTCAGTACTTTGGTGGTAATGAGATCATACGTAGATCTGATTTGATCGATAGGTTCAATGATAAAGTTTGGATTGACAATGATGATGATGCGATTAAGTTTGCAATATTATATTTCATTCATATGTTTGTGTATTCTGGCGAGAAGAGATCATTGCGAATTCCTAGATTACACTTTGATTTGGTTGAAAGTGGTCGGTATATGCATTATCCTTGGGACAGAAAAGCATTTTAGTGGTTGCTACAGAGTATCAACACGGTTTTGACTACTGATGGTCAATATTATAAAATATGTGGTATGCATGTTGTCCTTCAAATATGGATATACGAGTGCATGGGTAAGCGTCAGATGAATTTTGCACGGAAAATCAGTACTTTTGTATTTGTTGTTGTTCTTAAAACATTTTTTAGGGTTTGAGAACATTATTCCTTGTCTAAACTTTTGATGCATCACATACGTATTCTGTTGGATATATAATTAATTATACAAAAGTTATAAAAACAAATTCAAATCATAATACTCTTTATTTTAACAATATATTAGTACATCTGGATTCGGAAAAAAAACAATGTCAACAAATCCAGAAAAAATAAAGATAATTGAATTGATTAAAATACATAATAATTCAAAACGCAAATACGTATGAATAATCATTATACAAATAAAATCGCATCAAATCACAATCAAATACAAAAAATATAAGGATTAATTAACTAAAACATACCTGACTTTCGACTTTTCTATTGTGTTTATTTTTTCAAAAATCTTTTACCCAGTTTATTCTCCAAAAACATAAACCTCGCAGGATTTTTTTTTTTGATGAACATCATGAATTATGGACAGATATATCGTTCAAATTTTCAATAAGTTGTAAGTGATGTTGAGAGTTTAAGCATATGTTACTTTTTATAATTTTTCTCTCCCCTAAATAGCTCCTGTTTGTTATTTAAATTATGTATTCTTTTTAATTAAACAAAATAATTAAAATACATAATAAGGTAAAATTTTGACAGTATCACTAAATATTGAAAGTGTTGACACTATACCTTATTAAATACTAAAATAATGACATTTTAAAAAAATTTCCTTAAAAAATTGAGGAATTTAAATAAATTTTACTACTTTCGAGTTAATTCCTTAACTACACTGTGGTTTGTAATATTACATATGATCTTATCAAATTTGGTGCTTCTAGATATACTATCTCGAGTACATGCAGGTCAAATTTAGGTGTAATTTATTCTAAATACATTATATCCAAGTAGATTCACATATATTTGAGCTGCATAACAAATCTTGCTCGCCTCTCTCCCATGTAGGACTGCGTATCGGGCGATTTGATTTGATTTTGAAGTTTTTCGATTTGGCTTAGTATTGATTTGTAGAGATGCTAACCCTTATAGAACCATTAAGATATTGACTTATTCATATTGTTTTATTGGTTTTTGATCGTTATTGGTTTGGTAATCGGTTTAACCGTTAAAATTTGACATAAAAAAAGTTATTGAAAATCACTTAGAAACAAGGTAACAAGCCAAATGAATCATGCACATGAGTTCATAAGTTACATCTTGCTCAAAAGCAACACTTTTACATTGTAGAATAACCAAATGTTTGAGACAACAAAAAAAAGTAGGAAACCAAACTCTAAGTCAACTGACTTTATATACAAAATGGTATAAATATAATTATTTAATTTACTATCGGGTTATCGCTTAATCCGTTAAGAAAAAAACTCAAACAGTTAAGAACCAATAACCCGATAAAAAAATAAATCAAAACCGTGATCAAAATCGCTAAATTAATAACTTTTTTTCAGTTCGAATTATTGATTTCGATCTGGTTTTGAACAACCCCTACTCCCATGTATGTGATATCCTAAATACATGTGAATCACTACGAGTAATCACAGATACATGTATCCTGAGTAAGACCATTTTTTTCTATTCCTTAGAGATACAAGTTTGTACTTATGTTCATAAAAATCTTCGTCTTGAATAGTACAAGTAAAATCCTTTCTTATACATACTCTAGTCAAATGTTTTAGGGACTAGCAAGAGTTCACATTGTTACTCTCAAAATAGTCTATTGAGGCAATATGACATATGCTAACACCATTCTTTCACTAAGTCATTAACATGACAAAATATCAACATCAAAAAAAAATTCCTTAGAAAAGTTGAGAACATAAATTACTAGTTAAGAAGTAATATAATGATTATCATAATCCTAATCTACATATAATATATATTTGAAGATGAAGGAAAACATGCAAGTGGCCAATCAAGAAGCCATGAAGAATAAAGCAATCTTGGAGAATCCCTATTCCCTCACCACAACTTCCTTATCCTCACTTTTCCCCTATTCCCACTCCCATTATATCAAAATGTTCTTTTTCTCTTTTCAAAAATGGTCTAATTAGTATCTACACCTGTCTTAACCCCATAAGTTTGACTTAAGCTTATTCTTCTACAATCTTCAAACTATTCTCCCACATATCCTCTAGAATATAAATTTTTTATAGAGTATATTTTTTTTTTAAGAATAAGAAGCCTGAGGTTTTACTACTTATTATTGAGCTTAATATGTAAATTAAAGAACGTGATAGATTCTAAATTGTTAACTTAATTGACATAATAGACTATTGAGAATATAGAAGCGGAAAATATTTCAAAAAAGGAGTAATACATGCATGTCTAATAAGAATATTTTATAATGTGTTACGATGCTCAATTAGGATAAGAGTAATTCAAGCAACTAAATGAAAAATTTAGTTATAAATGTAAAAGATAAATTTTAGGAATCAGATAGTTTTAATTCGAAATTATAATCTATTCCTATTTAGTTTTTAACTAGATTATCTCTTAAAAAGTAACACAAATCGGATACATTAATATGTGACTCGGATACATTTAACATAAACCGAATACATAATATGTAGCTCGGATACACCAGATACATAATATGTAGCTCTAATATATTATAAAATAAATCGAATGCGTAATATGTAGCTCAGATACATTTACTAGATTGAATACATTAAAGAAATAAGAAATTTTAGAGGTCTTTAGAAATATAAGAGAATATTGAAAATAAGAGAAATAGTGTATTTCAATAATTTTTCCTAAGTTGAATGGTACGATAGATGTGTGTTGCCTATAATATTTATATGACTACAAAAATTTGTCATTTAAGGTTAAATAAAGTTATTTTTAAATTAAAGAAAATTATTCCTTTTAAATATATTTAAAAATATTATCACATAAGTATATAGTCAAATAAGGGGATTTTGAGATAGAATCAAAGCTAGTTGCCCAAAAAGGGATTGGCACCAATATTTTTGGATTTGTCCTTTTTGAGAATGCAGGCTTTATCCCATCCCTTCAGCCCAATTGGGAGATTCCATCATTAGATTTTCCTATAAACTCATAAATTTATGTTTAATGCAATTTTCGTTTCGATTAGCGAAAGTATAATAGTAGTGTTAAACCACTTAAATTTGTGTAAATATATTTTAAAAAAAATTAAGTACATTAATATTGATGTTGTTTTTGTCAATTCATGAATACTTAAAAAGGAACGTTATATTTTAATATTTAGTATGCTTTTAATTCCAACATTTCAATTTTACACTCTCTTTTAAATCAATGATATAACATAGTTAATACTACACAAGTCTAAGAATATTTTTCTTATATTATACATATTTAATATATATATTTTCAATTTTAAGATTATAAAATTTTAAAATTTTTTTTTTTATATATTTTTAAAAATTACATGCTCAAGGCATAAAATAAGATGAATGGAATATATGATGTCTCGACCTTTTACATCGAGCCAAATCGTTTAATGGTAATAATCATAAATTAAATTGATAATGCATATCCATTAATTAGTTATAGTAAATGTTTGCATTAATTGGTTTGATCTTAAAAAGATCACCGTCTCTTTCTGTTACACTCCCCTGAATATAATCTTTCTTTAAAAAAAAAAAAAAGGTAGGAATGAGGATTATTACAATGTCGGGAATCAAATTCTCACTAACAAGGTGTTAGTTCAAATAGCCAACCAACTGAATTACTAAAATTATTTCACTAGATAAAATGTGCCTTTACTATTTCATTTTTATGTCGTACAACTTGATTAGAATTTAGAAACAAAGATTAATAAAGGAAGAATAATTTTTTCAAATTCACGGTATTAAACATATCATAATAATTATGTGACTATAAAATCATCCAATATTAAGAGTATGAGAAAAAAATTAAATTTAAATTATTTTCAAATATAAAAAGATGACACTATTTTAAAACAAAGTAAAGGGAAAAAAAATAGAATTGAGAGAATATGAATTAAGTTATATATTTATGAAAACAAATTATTCCTAATATGTGATTTTTTTAAACTTTCAAGCAATCTACTTTAATTGGGAAAAAGAAGAAGAATATTTCACAAGTATACCACTTCATATCTCATATCTTATCTATAAATAGAAGTGCTAGAAAACCCATCATATCATCCAAAGCTAGCTAGCTTCAAGATATCATTTGATAGCTATCTATATTCTTTCCCCAAAAACAAAGAAGAAATTGAAAATTTTCAATTTTTATTTGCATTGTTTGTGCATCTAATTAATTTGCTCTTCTATTATCCCCTTCAACTCCTCCTTCTCTAATACATATGATTGAAGTCATAAAATTGTTTGCACCTCACTTCTTTTGTGTTTTTTTTTTAGTTTTCTGTCACTATCCTCAGCCCCTCATTTATATATATTCATCTAATATTAACTCATGATATATCACATTTTTTTTAATTATTTTTATTTTTAACTGTAATTTGATCAATAAATATTTTTTTGATATAAAATACAAATATACATACACATTTCGTTTTTAAAAAATATAAACTATATCCATTTAAGTGTATAATCGTCTAATTTAAAAAAACTCAACTATTGAATCTTAACTATAACACCAGCTACAACCATCTTTCTATGATAGTATATATGTTAAAAAGAGGAGGTGGTAGGAGATGTTGTTGACAGAAGATAGAGAGCACAGATGATAAAGTGCATAGAAATTGTCTGCACCTTACTCCTTTGTGCTCTTTATTCTTCTGTCATCATCGTTAATACCACCTCTTTTTTTTTAACGTTTTTGTATTGTTATATAAATTTTTATCTTATATTAACTCATTTATAATGTTATTCTATTTTTAACTGTAATTTGAATGATGAAAAATTGTAGTATATTTTTAGATATAGAATGTAATTATCTTGAAACGTATAATCACTTCATGTAAAATTATACATTATATATACGTATATTTATAACCATTGAAGTGTATAACAATCATGTCTAAAAGAAATTAAGCTATTGTAACTCAACTATAATACCAACTTGTATCATTTCTTTCGAGTCGGCCAAAATTAAGATATAGATCACTGTGGAAGATGTTTGTTGACAAAAAAAAATAGAGCACAAATGATGAAGTTCATGAAATTTGTTTGCACCTTAGTATATTATTGTATGTTTCTTCATTTGGCATTTGCTCATAGTGTAATTCTATTTCAATTGTAGTTTGAAATTTTTAGATATATATTTTTAGGTATAATTGTATAAAATATATTTATTAAAAAGCGTATCTTTTCATTTGAAAATATAAAATATATTTATTAGGTTATATAACATTCATAAAAAAATTAAATTAATATACGTCAGATATAACATCAACTAATAAATTTTTCTTCTGAATCATTCATATATGTTAAAAATGAAGGCGGTTGAAGATTCAGTTGACATAAGATAAGGAGCACTAATGATAAAATGCATGAAAATTATCTACAATCTCACTAATTTGTGCTCTCTATTTTTCTATCATCATCCTCAACCCCTCACTTCTATTGTGTTTATTTTTCTTATATTGTATTTTATTTTAATTCATATAAACTCAAAATTCTATTTTATTTTCAAGTGTTATTTGACCAATGAGGAATTTTAAAATATATTTAGGTATAAAATATGTCTGTTAAAATGTATTTCATCTGAAAATATAACATATATCTATTAAGGTGTTTAATAATCTCATATAAAAAATTTGAATTGGTATACCTTAATTATATGTTAAAAGATGAGGTTATGAAATATGTTGTTGACAGAAGATAGAGAGCACAGATGATTAAGTGCATGAAAATTGTATGCACATTACTCCTTTGTGCTCTTTATTCTTCTGTCACCATCTTCATATCCTAGATTTTTTCTTCTTATATTGCTATATATTTGTTTCTTTTATAATAACTATAATTTCAACCATAATTGACTGATAGAAAATTTTAAGACATGCCTTTTGGATATGAATCATATTTTTTTTATCGCACATTTTATTTTTCGAGAACCAAACAAGTTAAATTTAATCAAAAATTTACACATGCGTGATATCTTTAAAAAAAAATGAAATGGAATTTGTATCTTTGTAAATTATATAAAATGTACTGTAAATTACAATAATTGACAATTCAAAATATTTTTAAAAATATATGAAAATTTTCTGGTAAAAAATAGAGTAATTTGACTATAGAAATATGAAATATGTCACATTAATTGAGAGATATAAGAGATATTTATTGAAGTGTATAATTATCTTAAACTAAAAATATAAAATATTATATCTTATTTTATTATGATATATGACAATGTTTCATTTGAAAAAGTTCAATTCAGTATCATATTCCGACTTGGACTCTGTTGTTTCCTGTATAAAGCCCCTTCATCCTTTCCCTTTACTTAATTATACTTGTTAGTTTTAATGTTTCTATCTCGATTTCATTGATCTCCCTTTCTCCTGATCATTTTATTTGTAAGTAATCATAGTTGATCAATATGAAGATTATATACTAGTTTTATCTCACTGAGTTAATTATCTTCTCAACAATGGAGAGGAACACTACTTATAAGGTTTTTTTACGGTCCATTGGATATTATATTATCTTCGAATTTATTGGCAAAGAAGTCTCTGATGTCTATTGCATTGGCAGTTGGGAAATTAATACTCAAATCAAGTCAAGCCTAGCATGGCTAGGATTAAAGTTATACTTGATCTAATAGAAAAGTTTCCAGATCGTATAACATTGCACTTTGTGCATGGAAAATTTTGTAAGTTGATAGAGATTTACCAAGAGATTGTATATGATAACCTATCTTTGTATTGCAAGTATTGTAAATACAAGGTTATGATGAAGATAGTTGTCGCTTGATCTCGAAAAGAAATCAAAATAACAAACAAATTGATGATACTATTCAAGTTGTTTTAAAAGGTACTCTCAATAGTGAAAACTATATATCAAGGTGATGCGAGAGAAATACTAGATGAAAAAAGAAGGATTGTAGATATCGATCAAAGTAAAGCTACTTCTTTAGATCGACAATTAATTGTTGTCAACTATCGAAAACAAAGATAATTGCAATAAGCAACAGGTTGCTACTAATGAGGCGCAAGAAAAAAAAATTGGGCTGAATTTGATGTCTAATGCAACTAAAAACAAAAGGGGAACACCAAGAGTAGGGGTTGATGTGTCACAAGATGGAAATTAATGGATTCTGGACAAAAACTAATGGATACATCTGATGTTGAAGATGCTGAAAAATCTGGGCAACATATTTTGCGAGATGAATCCAAGAATGCAACTAAAGCTGAATATTGGTTGTACACAAAAAATTCAACTAATAGTCGAACCCCTTTTCCAATTAGTCGAAATAATTCTCCATATTTGGTTGAGATAAAAATTATGTTGGGTCATAACCCGCCAAGTTTACTTTGACCTCAATTTTTCATATATTTATTTGTCTCATTGTATTACATCTAGTATCAATTTGATCTAGTGTATCTTGTGTACCAATTGTACCAATTTAATGTATCCACTATCAATTTCATCTAATGTATCTGATATTAATAGGTTCTACATGAAGACATAATAACATGTTTTAAAAGTAAAAGAACATTTTTGAAAATTAAGTACTACTAACCAAACCATTGAAATAAATTTCAATTTAACAAACTCAAGAACATTAATTGAGTCAACTTCCCAGAAGGAGATACTCCAGAGGAGGTTCAAGTTACAAGCCGCTGCTAACACTGAAACTATTCAGCTATAGTTCTTCCTCATTCCGCGGAGAACCAAAAAAAAGAATTCAGGAACCTTGAATGGAATAATTCATAAGTTTATCTAAAAGCATAAAAAGAACAATAAATTTAACATCACGTTCAAAATTGTTCAATCGGTACTAAGATGAGGGGTGATCTAGCTAAATCAAAGCAAGTTAAAGCTTTATTTCACTCTCTAGCATCTGAATGTCCTGTAATTCAATGAACCTATTTTTGCCAGCAAGCTTTTCACTAAATATTCTGCGTCTTGCTTCAATGGCCTGTAATATTCAAATGCACGAGTGGTAAGAATAAGCCATAAGGTAGTTTCTATATCCAAAGAAAAAGTTTCCAACTCCGTAATTGGGCATAACTCAACCCCATAAACTAGGCATAAGATGAGAATTGGCCAAGTTTTTGTTATGCCATCCAATGCAGAACACTTAACAATAACCAAAAGAAAGTGTCAACGCCAGTGAGTGTTAACAAATCGAAGGTAAGAGTTGAATAGTTGTGAACCTGTTTTTCCCAATTGGTGAAGCCTGTGACAAGGGAGAGTGAAATACATTGCACAGTTGTTCCAGCCACCAATCCACTCCAAAGACCCTTGCCCTTTAGATGAAATACAAATCCAAGTAATAGAACCGCGGGAATTCCAACTAAATAATATGCTCCAAGGTTCACATAGGCTCCAATATGCTGCCACCCGCTTCCTCTGGCAACTCCTGATTAGAGGCAGATTCACGATTTAAATTCTTTAAACATATGAGTTCAGAACATAGTATATATGTACTAATTTTTAGAGCTTTCACATTTACATATCTATGATCTAAATAAAGAAGTCTAGGGTCAATTGTGCACATATAATACACTACAAATCAGCTGCTGCTCCTGATGCAATGAAAAAGCAACACCAAAAGGCATGAGGACAACTCTTATTATCTCGTTGATCACTTACATTTATTGTATTTCAAAATTTAAAACCTGGAATAACTCTTTTTGTCTCAACACAACAATAAAGCAAATGAGGATGGTAAAAGAAATAACCTGATAGTACAGCTTGGATGCCGTCCATGATGATTGACATGCAAAGAATAGGAGTAATTTCTGCGACATAGGTGACTACTTCTTTCTCATAAGAAAATGCATAGCCCCATACATTGCGGACCACAAATAGAGTTATACTTGCAAGAACAACCTCAGTAGCTGAAAGAACTATCACAGCAGCGAGAGCAATTTTTGCCGCTTGTGGCCTCCCAGCTCCAAGCTCATTTGAAATCCGTGTACTACGTACAATAATAATTACTTGGAATTTCTCATATTTATATCTTTATGCAGCTAACAGTAATCAGCTAAATGCTAGGTTGATAGGACAGGAGCAAACCTTGCTGCAGCACCGAAAGAATAAGGTATATGGTAGTGCACAGTAGTGACTGTAAAGCTGCTCTCCAAGAAATTGGACCATGACAATGCATCAGTATATAATCATTTCAAATATCAAAGGGAAAAAAAAAGGAACATTACATAGGAAAGGAAGCATACCATATGGACAGAACGGATGTTTCTAGCATCGGATTTGGAAACAGACCAGAGAGCAGAATGATTAGCTCAAATGCCCACCATTCCAAGCTATAATTATGTTCCGACAAAAAAAAATTGAGGTAATACATAAAGGATCAACAGACAAGAATCATGTTTAAACTCAAATCACAAACAGTATTGAGATTACCAAACCATTACAGCAGATGGGATGGCAAAGCGGAAGAAGTCCCCAGTAGTCAGGAAAACATCTGTAGAGAATGAAGCTCGAGTCTTTTCACAAACCGATGAGTACTTCACATAAAGTATAAGCAAGATCACATTCAACCAATAGGATAAACTGATTGACAATGCTGCTCCGGCAATCCCTAAATTCAATTTGAATATAAAGGCCCAACAAATCGTTACTTGGAAGCATAAAGATACAACTGCACTTAAAAGCATTGGTAGGATTAAACTCTGTGCCTGCAGATACCGAACAAGTGACTGAAGAACAGCATATGGAAATAGTGTAGGAATGAGCCAAATCGCGTACTTTCCAGCTTCAGTTGCAATGGAAGGATCTTGGCCCGTCAATATAAGAAGTTTATCCGTAAAGATCCACAGAACAGAGACTGGTATACATACCAGAAACAGACAAATAATAGCACTATAAGTAAAAGTTCCAAGTTTTCGATATTGTCCTGCTCCATAGGCCTGCCCACATAGAGTCTCCAGTGCACTACACATTCCGAACTGTTCGACAAAGTATATCCATGATGATTTTCATCTATACAAAGGATAAGAAAGGTATGCAAGCAAGCGATCTTTGTGTTAATAAGTTCCTTCATTTTTTTCCTTTTTTATTGGCAAGACATGGAGCAATAATCCCAACGGCAAGAACAATAACAATATAAGCTGTGAATCCTACTAAGTATGGTCTGGGAGGGTAGAGTGTATGCAAACCTTACCACTACCTCGTCAAGATAGAGAGGTTGTTAACAAAAGACTCTCGGCTCAAGTATATCAAACTCTAGTAGAGGAAGAATAAAACAATGAAAAAAGCATAGTCATTAATTAGAAAAGAGGTCCAAAGTCTATAAGAAAGGAATATTAAGAAACATCAAAATAGTATGATAAGAAAACACAATAAGTGGCAGGAACTAAAAGGGTATGACTAGTACTAAGACTATTATCCCTGTACCCTAATACGTGCCCTGCACTCCTTCCCATCTAGAGTCATATACTCGGTAATATGAAGATGTATCATGTTTTGTCTTATCACCTCTCTCCGGTACTTCTTCAACCTACCTCTACCCCTCAGTGTGCCCTTTACAACCAGCCTCTCGCATTTCCTCAGAGGGGCATTAGTGTACCTCCTCTACATATGTCCAAACTATTTCAATCTCGTTTCTCTCATCTTGTCCACCACAGAAACCACTCCTACCTTCTCCTGAATAACCTCATTCGTAATCTCATCTCTCCAAACATCATCTCAACATCCGCAACATGCACCTTGTGCACATGTGAGTTCTTAACTAGCCAGCAATCCAACACATACAACAAGGGCAGTCTAACCACCCCTCTGTAGAACTCCCCTTTTAAGTTAAGATGGTACTTTTTTATCATACAAGACTCCAGAGACAAGCTTCCATTTCATCCATGTATCCCTAATGCAATGTGTGACATCATCGTCAGTAACCTCACTAGATCATAGACCCAATATACTTAAAACATTTTTGCGTGAGAATAATCTGTGTGACAAGCCTTACTTCTACGACTTCCTTTATTATGTGACGCAACATTGAAATATTTAGTTTTGGTCTTGCTCAACGTGAACCCTTTGGACTTCAGAGTTTGTCTCTAAACCTCTAACCTAGCATTAACTACGTCCAATGTGTCATCGATCAGAACTATATCGTATGCAAATAGCATACACCAAGGAACTGCTCCCGAGGAACAGAATAATAATATAAAGTATAGTAATATGTTTTTGAATATAAATTGAGTTTAATAAACTATATGGATAGAATGAGACTTACAAGAACACTGTAACCAGTAACATTGGAAAGTGAAGTAGCAATAGAAGCACTAGAAAGTGGAAGTTCACCAAGGTGACCTAACATAATCATTGGCGAAACACGCAAAAGGTACTGTGATACTGTCACCACTATCATAGGCAAACCAATGCGACTCGTCTCTTTCACCTCTTCAATAAACACTTTCTCTGTCACAACCACATCTTCTTTCTCCAAATTAACCAGCGGCTCTTCCTCCGTCATAATACTTGTCTTTCTTTCTTCACTTCTCTCTTTCTTCGTAAAATAATTAAATTGACGAGTTAATATCTCAAATGGTTACTTTAACTCAATTTTGTTTATAACTCAAAAACTAGTCACGACTCCCATATAAATATGCTTCCTCCCCCTTTTTGGTTGATCCAATGTGAAATTTAAGAGTCATAATTTGATCTTTAATTTGACGTCAACAGACAATTATAACCTTTAATTTTTGATATGTACAAATAGACATTTAAATTTATATAAAATTGAACAAATAGACACATTCACCCTACATGACAATTTTGTGTCTTACGTGGCATTTGACGTGTATTATGTCATGTAAAATACGTGTTATTTGTTTAATTTTATACAAATTTAAGTGTCTACTTGTGTACACTAAAAATTGGAGGACATAATTATTCACTGAAGTCAAGTTAAGAGTCATGTTTGTATATTATGTCAAAGAAAAATATATTATCATATTAAATTAACAATATATAATAAATATTAAATTAAAATATTTTTAATTTAGGGATAAAACACAAGTACCCCCTCAACCTATGGCCAAAATCTCAGAGACACACTTACACTATACTAATGTCTTATTCTCCTCTTGAACTTATTTTATTAATAATTTTCTACCCATTCTTGACCTACATGGCACTAATCTTTGTGGGCCCAAAGCTGGTTGATTTTTTTTCAAGATAGTGTCACGTAAGGCAAAAAGGGGTAGAAAATTACTTATAAAATAAGTTCAGGGAGGTAATAGAATTTAGCATAGTATAAAATGTGTCTCTGAGATTTCGGACATAGGTTGAGGGGGTACTTTGCATTTTCCCTATTATTTTTTATTACTTTTAATTTATGTAACATATTTTTTAATTTTTTAATTTATTTAAAAAAGAACATCATCTTTTGATGATAAAAAATAATTGAACTTTAAAATTATTATTTTACTATTATGAAACAATTTATAGTTACTCAAATATTTAAAATTGTTTTAGATTACAAATTTTAGAATTCTATTGCTTTTTTAAAATTTTGTGGCATATTAACAATGTTATATTTATATAACTTGCTAGTTGATAGGGGGGAGTAAATATTACATTTCAAGTGATTTTATTAAAAGGACAAGGATAATGTACAAGTATCTCCTCAATTTATGCTCAAAATTTTAGAAACATATTTATACTATACTAAGGTCCTATTACCCGTGAACTTATTTTATTAATAATTTTCTACCCTTTCGACCTATGTGGCACTATCTTGTGGGTCCAACGCTGGTTGACTTTTTTTCAAGCTAGTGCCACGTAGGGCGAAAGGGGTAGAAAATTACTTATAAAATAAGTTCAGGGGTAATAGAACCTTAATCTAATATAAGTGTGCCTCTAAAATTTCGGACATAAGTTAAGGAGATACTTATGAATTTTCCCAAAGGACAGCTCCGTGATCTTAAAGTTTGACCTAACATTTGCTGCTTTAAACTAAAAAAAGTTGACTTAACATTTATGTAAATAGAAGCAATTATATTTAGTATTTAGTATAAGTCACGATCAATAACAGATCTATCAATTAGATGCTGTATTTTATTGTTTGCATGTTGTGTTTTTTGGGGCTGCGTGTCAATCGGTTCAATTTGGTTTTAAAGTTTATCGGGTTGGCTTATTGGTTGTATCGGTTTGTGGGGATGCTAAATCGTTATAGAACCATTAAGATATTGGCTTATGGGTTATTGGTTTATCTGTTTTTGATTGTTATCGGTTCGGTTATCGATTTAACCTTTAAGATTTGACACAAAAGAAAAACATTTAAAATCACTTAGAAACAAGGTGACAAATCAAATAAATCATGCACTTAAGTTCACAAGTTACATCTTGCTCAAAAGCAAACACTTTTACATTATAGAATAACCAAGTGTTTGAGACAACCAAAAATAAAAGTAGGAAATCAAACTCTAAGTCGAGGACTTTATATACAAAATGGTATAAATATAATTATTTAATTTACTATCGCGTTATCGGTTAACCCGTTAAGAAAAAACTTCAAACATTAAGAACCAATAACCCCATAACAAGAAAAGTCAAAACCGTAATCAAAATCACAAAACCAACAACTCAATATTATAAACCAATAACTTTTTTATCTATTCAGCTTATCGATTTCGGTTGAATTTTGAACAGACCTAGTGTTTTTATTTAAAGGATTCATATATGATGTGGGCCTTCAATTTTAGAGGATTATATGTTTTTTTATATATTGTCCTCAAGCAATTTTGATTATATTAGTTTAGTATAATTTACATAAATTTCATAGTGCTAAAGAATTAATTATATTTTTTCTCTTTTTTTTTCAAATTATAATTTTTTTTTGAAATTATGAATTTCGCATACATCAATGGATTTCTAGATACATTAGATGAAGGATGTTATGTATCAATAGGACATTTGGATACATTACCGGACATCCAGATACATAAGTGAGGGATGTATCCAAGAGGGGTACATGGATGTATCAACGAGAGAAGAGTGATGTATTCAAAAGGGGATTTTTTTTTTAAAAAATTGATAGAAAAATTTAAATTAAAGATTTAAGATAAAATAAGATAAATATTTAGATAATTTTTCCTTATTTTTATGGCCAAATACATACGCAGGCCCCTAAAGTTGTTCGGTTTTTTCCCTCGGGTACTTTAACTAACCCAATTTCCTATTGAATCCTTGAACCCCAACAATTTGATCCTTTTAAATATTCTTGGCTGATGTGGAGCCAAATTTCAACAAATTATTTTGATAATTGGGCGCGTGAGATGAACCTTCCCCACGTGGAAATTTCGACCAATATACTTCAACCCAATTACACGTCAGCGCCACATATTAAATCTCAACCCTAAAAACCAATTTCCCCCAAAAACACTTCTAACACATCCTCCATATGATCTCACTGATTCTTGAGCTTTCGCCACTAGAGAAGCTCTCCAGTAGTTTGTTAATTGTTCTTGAAAATTGATAGAGCTCAAAGGACACAAAAAAATGGGGAAAAATCAATACTTTATCAACAATAATTTGACTAATTGTATAATTTTGGCCTCGAATTCAGTTCCCTATAAATCAAAATTTCAACTTTACCCCTTTCTTCTTCTCCTGGAATCCCGCTTTCTGATCTACATTTAGCTTCCTTCTCCATTAATTACTCTTATTAAAATATTCCCCATTGTTTTTCCATTGTACCCATGTCTTCTTCTATTGCCTAAATGGTTCTTTCAGATCCATGCTTTTCATTTGCTTTGTGTACTCTTCAAAAAGCAGGTGCTTTGTGTACTCTTCAAAAAGCAGTATCTTCCTCCTCTCACGTCTTTTATGTGAGCTTTTTTGTTGTACTCAGGCGTTTGAAGCATTGTTCGGAATCTAAATTTACGATTTGGGGTTTTTTAATTTCTCATCAAAAGGGTATTTTAACTGGTGTTCTTAAAGCTAACTAGATGCTTTTAAAGCGTCTGCACGCGCTAAAAAAACGTGAGATCACGTTTGACTCCACATCAGCTAAGAATTTTTAAAAGGATCAAATTATTAGGGGTTCAAGGATTCAATAAGAAATTGGGTTAGTTGAGGTACCTGGGAGAAAAAACCGAACAACTTTAGGGACCTGTGTATGTATTTGGCCTATTTTTATTCATATCGTTCTTTTATGTTGATTGTTGTCAGCCTAAAATTCAGTCAAGCAAGCAAATTTGATTAAAAAAATTCATAAACTTATTTGATATAACAGAAGAAAAATTTAGACTATTTACAGCCTTCCATCTATGCAAAGAATTGAATGTTGCATTGGTAATGGACCAACAATACAACAACTGAAAGGTGCAAATATAACATCACTGTTATACAACAATTGAGTGTTGCATATATAACGATACAACATTCCTTTCTTTGCGATTTAGAATGAAAATACCTCTTGTTAAAAAAAAACCTTTATTTTCTAATAAACGCCGTATATATAACCTCGCCGTCTAACAAATAGGGCATAGTTACCCTTTTCTTTAACATGCCTATATACCAGCCATGTTGTGATCACTCGACAAAAATTTGTGGCAATGAAAGCAAGTGGTCTTCAGATTTTGGCCTTTGAGGGCAGGAGCATTATCAATGAGCAAAAAACCATGGAACTCCAAAGTTTTGCTCAATTAGAATTTGAAATTTTGTTACGAGACAAGTAGAATCAAAAGTTCAAGATCAACATCTTTTAGGATCATTTGCTGAACTAAATCGATAAGACATTTTCATCCAGCTAAACTTGTGAGTTGAGACCAATTTCCATTTATGTGAGTTTGTTCACATTGTACAACAGTTCCAAATTTAAATAAAAGAAATGAGTGTTCAAGAATTAATCATAAATAAAAGGGACGAGTATTAAGAAGATTATTTCGTTCTATTAATTAGTAATTTTAATAATACAAACCAAAGTTCAATCAATCTGCTAATATAAAATTCTCATGGTCGAGTGACCTTTTAGGATATTAACTCTCTATTATAGCATCCGCCTGTCCTGTCATTCAATGAGCTGATTTTCCGTGGCAAGCTTTTCACTAAAAATTCTGTGTCTTGCTTCAATGGCCTGTAAATTCAAAATGCACGAGTGTTAACTCCCATAAGCCATATGGTAGCTTCTATATCCCCAAAAAAAAGGGGTTTCCTACTCTGTTGTTGGGCTTAACTAAACCGTGTAAGCGAGGCATAAGGTGAAGATTGCCCAAATTTATATAAGGAAAACAGTTTTTATTATGCCATCAAATGCAGGACAAGTGACAATAACCAAAAGAAAGTGTCAACACCAGTAACAGATCAAGGTAAGAGTTGAATAGGTCTGAACCTGTTTTTCCCAATTGGTGAAGCCGGTGACAACGGAGAGTGAAATACATTGCACAGTTGCTCCAGCCACCAATCCACTCCAAAGACCCTTGCTGTTTAGGTGTAAGACAAATCCAAGTAATAGAGCCGCGGGAATTCCAACCAAATAATATGCTCCAAGGTTCACATAGGCTCCAATATGCTGCCACCCGCTTCCTCTAGCAACTCCTGATTAGAGGCAGATTCACGATTTAAATTCTTGAAATATATGAATTCAAACATATTAAATTTGTACTAATTTTGGAGATTTCACATTTATATATCTATGATCTAAATAAACAATGTGGGCTGCTTTAAGTGCATCCAATACACTACAAATCTGCCGCTGCTTCTGACGCAATGAGCAAGCAACACTAAAA
Organism: Solanum pennellii; assembly: GCF_001406875.1. Lineage (NCBI taxonomy): Eukaryota > Viridiplantae > Streptophyta > Magnoliopsida > Solanales > Solanaceae > Solanum > Solanum pennellii. The sequence goes on from NC_028638.1 coordinate 38,196,130, forward strand.
GGCATGGGGAGACAACTCTTGTTCTCTTGTTGGTCAATTTCATTCATTGTATTTCAAAATTTAAAAGCTGGAATGACTCTTTGGGTCTCAATAAAAATTTGCAATTTGGAAATAAAAGCAATTGAGGATGATCGAAGAGATAACCTGATAGTACAGCTTGGGTGCCGTCCATGATAATTGATATGCAAAGAACAGGAGTAATTTCTGCAACATAAGTGGCCACTTCTTTCTCATAAGTAAACGCATAGCCCCATACATTACGGACCACAAATAGAGTTATACTTGCAAGAACAACCTCAGTGGCAGAAAGAACTAACACAGCAACGAGAGCAATTTTCGCCGCCTGTGGCCTCCCAGCTCCAAGCTCATTTGAAACCCGAGTACTGCATACAATATTAATTACTTCAAATTTTGCATGTTTATATCTATGCAACTAACAATATCGGATTAATGTTGGGTTTATAGGACAGGAGCAGACCTTGCTGCAGCACCGAAAGAATAAGGTATATGGTAGTGCACAGAAGTGGTTGTAAAGCTGTTCTCCAAGAAGTTAGACCATGACATGCATCAGTATATAACCATTTCAAACATCTGAAGGAAAAAAACAAACGAAGATCAAGTAGAAAACGAAGCATACCATATGGAAAGTACAGAAGTTTCTAGCATCGGATTTGGCAACAGACCAGAGCTTAGAATGATAAGCTCAAATGACCACCATTCCAAGCTATAACCATGTTCGGAAAAAAAGTTGAAGAAATAAATTAAGGGTCAAGCATAAATTCAATCACAATGCATATATGTATGTTTTTCTATTGAGATTACCAAACCATTACAGCAGATGGGATGGCAAGGCGGAAGAAGTCCCCTAAAGTCAGGAAAACATCCGTAGAGAATGAAGTCCGAGTCTTTTCACAAGCCGATGAGTACTTCACATAAAGCATAAGCAAGATCACGTTCAACCAATAGGATAAACCAATTGACGATGCTGCTCCTGCAATCCCTAAACTCAATTTGAATATAAAAGCCCAACAAATTGCCACTTGGAAGCATAAAGATGCAACTGCAGTTATAAGCATTGGTAGGATTAAACTCTGTGCCTGCAGATACCGGACAACTGACTGAAGAATAGCATATGGAAATAGTGTAGGAATGAGCCAAATTGCGTATTTCCCAGCTTCCTTTGCAATTGAAGGATCTTGGCCCATCAATATAAGAAGTTTATCCGTGAAAATCCACAGAACGGAGACTGGTATGCATACCAGAAACAGACAAATAATAGCACTATAAGAAAAAGTTCCAAGTTTTCGATATTGTCTTGCTCCATAGGCCTGCCCACATAGAGTCTCCAGTGCACTAGACATTCCAAACTGTTCCACAAAGTAAATCCACGATGATTTTTCATAAACATTCTTCATCTATACAAGGGATAACAAAAGGTATACAACCAAGCCATTTGTGTTAATAAATTATTTTTTTTTCTTTTTATAAGTCAAGACATAAGGCTATAAGCCCCGTTCACAAATTCCCCTGTTTCTTAATCAAAAGTAAAACAGGGTTTAAGCAACAAATCTAAACCTGATGGTTATTGCTATGTTTAAGCAACTATTGACTAAGTGACCAATATCCCTACTAAACAACACTACATGGGTTAGTTTGACAGATGATTATAAAATTTTAAAACAGAACCAAAAAAAGGTTGCAAAAACTACTTTGTCATATCAAAAGTATTCAAATCTGATGACGAATATTTTCCCTACTCAGCTAAATCAGATGTGAATTGCATCGAAAGGTCAAAGTCATTTGTATTTTGCTGATTCATTCATAGGAATGATTGGAAGCAAAAAGTTGTTAAAAGGAGACTTACAAGGACACTGTAACCGGTAACATTGCAAAGTGAGGTAGCAATAGAAGCACTAGACAGTGAAAGTTCACCAAGGCGACCTAACATAATCATTGGCGAAACACGCAAAAGGTACTGTGATACTGTTACCACTATCATAGGCAAAGCTATTCGACTCGCCTCTTTCAACTCTTCAATAAACACTTTGCGGCTCACCCTCACATCGTCTTTCTCCAAATTAAGCAGCAGCGGCTCTTCCATCGCCATAATTTTTTACTTATTTTCCTAACTCAGAAGCAACCCGCTTGCAAAGGAAAACTATTGATTATCTTTTTTCTCTTATATAGACAGGGCAGCACATGCTCTTCGACATGTCTGCTTGACTCGTCTCCTTCGACGGATTTATTATTTTGATTTATAATAATTTTTAACTCTTCCTCATTTTTTTTTTATTAGATTTAAACATTATGAAAAATAAAACAACTGTTTAAAATATACAATGTTTTTTGGTTGATTTTTGAAATTCTATCGATATAACGTGAATTGAAATTGATAGAATAACATATATTTATTTGTAAATTACATAAAAGTTACTATTAGTTACATAATTAATAACTAAAAATATATATAAAGACTATCTGAAAAATTATATTAATTTTCTTAATTTTATTTGTGTTATATAGATAATAAAGAGAGAGTACGAGAGTAATATATATTATTTAAAAAATAATATAAATGTGATATAAATTACCGAAAGAATAATATTTTAAAAAGAAACATATAAACAAATTGGTCAAGTCTTTAAATTTCATCTGTGTTATAAATTGGGACAAACAGTGACATGCATGTGTTGGCATGCGCTGCTATTTCTAGTATGCTAACAACGTAGCTTTTGAATTTGAATTATTTTGATTTGATACGAAATTTAATAAAAAGTAATATAATGTTAGATTAAAAATATAAAATATATGAAGATATTTTAAATTTATAACATTAAACATATCATATAAAATATTAAAGTTAAATAATTGCTCAAATAAATGAAAACGTAGGCTTATTAAGTTTCCAAGCAATCACCTGGTCATGTACTCCACTTATTTCAATTTACATGGACACGCCTTTTTTGTTTAATTAATCTCAAGAAACTTTCGTCTTTTTATAATTAAACTATAAAATTCTCATGATCTTTCTTAATAAAATAATTTATATAGCAATAAATATCTAAAAAAAATGTTTTAGACTATAAATTATTAAAGTCTTCTAGAAGAAAATTAAGCCAAGTCAAATAACTCGTGATTTGCAATTGTTATCTAATATACACGATTTGCGCATGGTCAACTGACTTTTAAGTTTCAACTTCAAATATCACATAAATAAGTGTGGCAGAAAATAAAAATTGAATTGAGCATGTCTCAACTGATTTGCCAAGATTTTTAAATACATTCACATTTATTTGACAGCTACTAATTTGTAGAAATTAAGCATATCTTGTTAAATTTAGTTTAAAATAGATAAAGTTACAAGTTTAGAAATTAATATTAATCAATATTTTAAAAATGTGCACGAAAAAATATGTTGAATCTCATTGAAGATCTAGGGTCATCGAAGAGGCTAATAAAAAAATAGACCTTAAAATTATTTTTAGCGGCAATTAATTAATGGATAATATCTTAAATTGCTATTAAATATGTACTTTTAGCGACAGTTAGCACTTTCTCTATATATTCGTAAAGCCTTTAGCAAGTTAGATCCAATAATAATTAACTAATTTAATAAAAACTTAAAACAATATTTGTTAATGTATAATATTTATTACCGCGAAAACATACTTTTTGTGATCACAAAAAATTGATCAAAATACACTTTTTAACTTTGTAAATCAGAGGGACATATCCATTATTTAAAAAATGCGTCCTTCACGCAAAGGTCCAAATTTAGCATTTTCGTAATGGAATATTTACTGCACTGCTCTTCTACTCGGTAAAATAATAAAATGAGTGTGACTAGTATATAAATAAAATAGGGATTGGGTTTTTCTTTTTGTTGGGTTAAGTAGAGATAAAAATAAATTAATTATTTTTGATAAAAAATAAATTGATTAAGTAACACTTTAAAGTTGCATAATATTTTTGAAATTGAAATTTTAAAATTTTTAATAATTCAATTTGTTAATGAAAAAATAAATATGCATCAATCTAACATAGATATATATGTTTATTTATTAGACGTAAGAGTAGATAGATATACATCAATTTTTTAACGAAGCTTCAAACTGCAATACATTTATGCATTTGCCCTTAAAAGTAAAATATTAAAATGGTTCAAAAAGCTGCAATTAATGAAGTGTGCAGATAGAAATCATTTTTATACTATATGTTTCAAAATTAAGTGTAATAATATAAGAAAGTTTTGGGGGCCAGATGTAAAATAGTTAATCAAAGATAAGATATGAAAGATGGCAATTTGTTTTTTTTTAAAAAAAACAATTATGTCTCTATGGCAGCAGTAGAAGATTGACATTAAGCCAGTCATTTGACTTTTATCGTCAACTTCAAATTTTCCGTCCATTTACTTTTATTTATTACAATTTAACTTATATAAATATTTTATCAAATTATGTAGCTTGAAATATATTTAGTTTTTAAAATTTTGATCAATAACTAAAATTCTATATCACTAAATTTTAATAAAAATAATTAAAAGGTTAAGTGACTTTATGTGCAAAGAAGTTATAGTTGAGTGACTTTTGAGTTGAAAATGAAAGTTGAGTAACTTTTTGTGCAAAGAAATCATAATTGAGTAACTTTTGAGTTAAAATGAAATTTAAGTGACTTTATGTGAAAACAATTGATAGTAGAGTGATCATCAAAGTTATTATTTCAAAAATAAATAAAGTGTAAAGGGTATGTTTTTAAATAGAAATTATGCAATATTTGTTATTTCTAATACATCAAACCAAATAATGTATAAGAAATAATGTTTGCATAACTAATGCAAGTATTATTAAATGCATTCTATTTTGCATTATTTTTATACACTCTATCGAACGATCCCTATAATGTAATAAATTTATAATGTAGTAAATTTTTTCATTTTTATGATATGTCAAATCAATATAATTATATTACAAAGACTGCAAAAGTTTCAAAAGCGTAAATATTTCTCTTTGTAAAACATAATTTTTTTCTTTCACTTTAAATATTTCTCTTTGTAAAACATAATTTTTTTCTTTCACTTTATAAAGTATAAGAAGAAGTTAAAGTGTAAGAAAAAATTCATTTTACGAAGTATAAGAAAAATTTACATTTTAATAAGTGTAATAAATAATCCCGTTAGATATTAAAATATACATGTTAGGAAACTAATAAAAAATATTTAGAATATTAAATAAAGTAAAAATAAAAAATTTCAATAAACATATTTTAATTACTTTTCTAAAATAATAACTTATTTTAATTATTTTTTATGGTTTTTTAGCTTATTTAAATCCCGGACTCTATAAAATGGTACACCGTAACGTGGGAGCATATCTAATTAAAAGTCAGGCATGATTGCAATTATTGGGTGTGATTCTCAAAGCAACAACACAGTTTACATGCACTGTACTTGCTGGCTAGCAATATCGAATATATTTTTAATATTTTAAATAAATTAAATGGTCCCTGCTACTGCAGATTTTTTTGATTTTTTTCTTTTGCATTCTTGAAATAAATCTTTGAAATCAAAACTACAGGTTTATATATCGATTCCTCGAGAGACTTCGTGTCCAACTTCTAATTTTTATTTGAATTTTTAATATTTTAAATAAATTAAATGGTCCCTGCTACTGCAGATTTTTTTGATTTTTTTTTTGCATTCTTGAAATAAATCTTTGAAATCAAAACTACAGGTTTATATCGATTCCTCGAGAGACTTCGTGTCCAACTTCTTATTTTTATTTAACATGTATAACAGTGTAGACATTTAGGTTATTAGCATTTTAATATTAATATTTAACATATTAAATTGCTTTATTTTGGAATTATAAGAATGACCATTGGTAGACTTTTGTATTTTAAACTATCAATTTAATCATGCTATTCATCTTTGATTTGGTAGTCATGTAATGCTATTATTTTAGCTTTATTGGTTGAATTCATTGTGAGATAAAAACATTCCAATAAACGTTGGAATGGATAATTTCTACATCATCCATTAGTATTGGTTGTCGATCACTTTATTTCATTCTTAATCCCTCCATTACTCTTTGTAACCTATGTAACTCATATTATAACCTATGTAACTCCTATTGTAACCTATGAAACTCCTAAGGCCATTATCTTCACTATNATTTCTACATCATCCATTAGTATTGGTTGTCCATCACTTTATTTCATTCTTAATCCCTCCATTACTCTTTGTAACCTATGTAACTCCTATTGTAACCTATGAAACTCCTAAGGCCATTATCTTCACTATTTACTACCTCCATTATCTTCCTATTCTTTGCTAGGAAGACTTCTTGTAGTATAAATAGTGGTGGTCTTCATTTGGTTTGAAACACACAAAACACAAGAGAAAAACAAAGAGTGAAAGAGTTAGTCTAAAAGAGAATTCTTATTAGTTGAAGGGAGGTGTTCTTTTTTGTGGAGCTTTGGACTCAACTCTTGTCCAGAGTTGTTGAGTTATACTTTGTGAAGGCTGTTGTATCCTGGAGGGGACAAGTCAAAGAGGACTACTGCTGGACCGGTGAAAACATTTGCTGCAGTGGGCTTGAATCTCCTTAAAGAGAGCGAGATATCCGCGCCTCAGCTTGAAGAGATTAATTTCTTCATTTATTTTCAATTGTAATCTTGCAATTTTATTATCTTGTAAGTTTTTCACTAACAAGACCTATAAACATTTTTATATGCTAGAAAGCACGTTTTTGTAAGTTTATATTTTTTTTTACTAGATATATATGAGTTCGTCTAAAGCATGTGTTCAAAATATATAACTCAATTTATTTAAATTCATTTGGTACAAGAAATATTAGGAGAGTTAATCAAATTTTTATATAGTTTTTAGATATTTTAAGTTCTTAATTATATTATTGTAATTTATAATAATATAAACATAATTTTAATTAATATATGTTATTCACTTCGTCCAAACTTTTAGCTTTTGGGACGGGTACATTATCAATGAGCAAACCATCAAAGTTCAAAATTTTGCTTATATTATTAATTTTGAATTTTCGATATGAAACAAATAGAAATCGAAAGTTCAAAATTTATCTTTTTTTAATGTCATTTGTGAACTGAACCACTAAGACATTTTCATCCAGCTAAACTTGTGATCAATTCAATAATAAGAAGATTTCGTCATCTACCAAAATTTGCATAGTTGAACAAGCATAATGTAATCAATATTCCACTTATGTAGCACCAAAGTACCTTTTGACTGTGTGAGACTGAGTTTGTTGGCATTATAATTTACTTTGTCTTTTCGATTCTTGGTTTGGTTTTGAATTTATAATTTACTTTGTTTTTTTATTTGGTTCGAATTTAGAAAAATAAATTCGAAAAATCAAAAAAATTGAATTTTATATATATATATATA
>NC_028638.1:38203770-38239505 GCF_001406875.1 Solanum pennellii
TATATGTTTAGAATTAAGTTGAAGTTAACCACTTTTGTCCCTTTTTAGTTATTTTCGTTATGATTTAGTTTATTTTCTTATGTTTGGACATCTATAATTGATATACTTTTAAGTATTGTGCTTTACGTTTTACTTGTGATTTATATTAAAAAATATATTTAAGAAATTCAATATTATATATATATAATTTTTTTTAAAATTGCCAATATAACTTTGTTATGTTTCTAATTATTGACATAAGTGACAAACCAAATTTAAAAAAAAACAAACCAAAAAGAGAAAAACCAAACCAAACCAAATTTATTTTGATTTAGATTGGATTACACTTTTTCAAAACTAAAAATCAAAAATTCAAATCAAATAATATAAAACCGAACCAAAAAACCGAATGCACACCCCTACTTAAAACTCAATTATAAGATTACATGACTAGATTCGTTATTGGCGTATAGAATCAAATTCATCATATTTACAAAAGGGGTGGTGAAAATAATTTATATTTTCTAATTTTACTTTAAAAATTTAATTCCTCACTCAACTTTGAGAAATCATCACCCCTCCCTCCCTCCCGCTTTCTTAATTGACTTTTAAAAATGTCTATCCTACTTATATTATCAACATAGATAATAGAGAATAAGAGATAAATATAATTAAATAAATATATTTTTTTAACTTGACTTCAACTGTCATTCACGCTCTCCAATTTCGAGTGTGCATAAATGGACATTTAAAATTATATAAAGTAATAAGTAAACACGTTTGTTATACATGACAATTAACATGACACTCGAGCTGCAATGAACTGTTCCCGTCGTTATAAAAAATCAAGGGGGGAAATTTTTGGATCGAAAAACTTTTTGATAGTAACTCAAAATTTTCCAACCTAGTTCAGATTTGGATGAAATCAATGTCAGTGAGGTCTAGGGAAATGTGGTTACAAATGGAAGATCTAATCATGAACTTGACCATATGAGTAGATAACTAAGACGTTAAAGAAATTGCACGACTTTACGGAATCAAATTTGGACGACTAGATTTCCCAAAACTGATCTTAGCGAGAAAGCATATTTCTTGAGTGTCATGGGATAAAGGTGTGTTGTGAAATGGGTATTTGAAACTCATAATTAAGCTCTTTATTTTCTTGCAAGCCGCTAGGGCGGGATTATTCCTGCCAGCATGGGGCAGCTGTAGCGGTATTGGAGCCGCCACAGCTGGAGAGACGCGACTTAAGTCAAAAATAAATTTCAAAACGTTATTATTCTGCAACATTTGATCTTGAGAGCTAAGGAACGACCCAGAGATATGTCTCGAAGGTTTTCCACCTCTTCTAGCATTAAAGGTAAGGATTTCACTCCCTGAATGCGTCTTCCGATCCGTAGAACCTAGTTTCTTGTATTATTATCTGTGGGGGAGGGTTTTGATCTGAAATTTATGGTGGAAAAAGCCCTAAGTTGGATTTTTGGGTCATGGGTTTAACCTAGGGTTGATGATGTTGATTATAATTCGGGTAATTAGACTTTAATTATTAGTTCTCATGTTATATTGATTGTTTGTAGATCAAGAACAAGCTAAAAGAATCCGGAAAGGAAAGAACCAAGTTTCTTAGGGGTTCAAGCTTTGTTCGAGGTAGATGATGGTTGTGATTTCATATTTGTGTGATATGTGTTACTAATAGCTTCATTGTATTGCATGTATGTATGTGAATGTTGCATTACTAATCATACCTAATGTAAATGAGTATGAACGAATAACTATATGCCATGAATCACCTCTTGATTGTATGATTATGAGAGTGTATATTGTGATTGTGGTATGTTGATCGGATCGGGTGTCAAATCTGACACACTAATGGGATCAGATGTCACGTATCGTCATACATATTGGATCGGATGTCACGTACCGACATCAACATTGGATCGGTGATCTAACACACTATCTTGAATCGGGTGTCACGATCCGACACACTAACTGTTTGAGTATGGGTTCATGAGAGGACCAATGAATTCTTATATATGCGTAGTATTGAGAATGTGGAATCGTACATTGATTCTAAATTATGATGACTGATATTGTATATGTTTGGTATATATATGCCTATTTTATAATGTTGTAATGACTTATATATGATTCACTTACCGGAATAACCGCGTGATCGTAACAGTACACTACAATGTACTAATATCTCTTTCTTTGTTGAGTACAAGACATCTTTAAGCGGCTACTGACTTGATCGTCACCGAATTCATGGGTGAGCTAGTTTTTCCAGGCTGCCATGATCGAGTTTTCTTTTTGTCTAGTCTATTTTCTTCTGACTTAGAGTAGTACTTTAGATATTGTTATGTTTAGTTTGGATTGTAAAAAATTTCTTAGACTTTGTCGGTTAGTAGTTTTGACACATTGATTTTCAGGTTTTAGGTGTTGTTTTTCGCAATGTTTTAGTATGTTTTGATTAGACTTTTGGAGTCTGTAAACTCCAGTTATTCTGTATTTAAACATGCTTGTGTATCTTTAAATGTGTAATATTTTGGTTAAGTTGCTTGAATTTGGATTTTAGTAATGATTCTTCCACCGGAGGTTAGTGTAGGTGTCACTCACGACAGTCTAGATCATGACACGAGTGTATTTGTATTATGAAAAAAAATTAAATATGCATGCACATAATACATTCATACATCATGCTTAGTATATGTGATATCAAAATAACAATCATAAAAAGGTAATATTAGATTTTGCAACAAACCAATAAAAAATTATAAATTAATAAACTTAAATAAAAACCATAAACCAATATATATATATATATATATATATATATATATATATATNAAATTAAAAACTACAAGGATAGAATAGACAGGATAAAGAGAAGAAAATGATTATTTTTTCAAATTTGAAAAGGAAATTTGATTTTTAAACGAAATTTCTGAAATGTTAATAATTTTCACCCTCACAAAAGTCACTTAATTGGAGACAAAATATAACTATCGGCCTCAAATCATCCTATAAATTTGTGCAAATTTCATCCCAGGCGTCTAAAGTAAAGTTGGGCTATAAATTGCTAATTCTATGTAGCAGTTGTGCCGTTATGTCAATTCTTGTCTCCTTCGGCCCATGAAGCCCATTGCAAAATAATAGGTTACCATAAATTTTAGGAATTATATAGTTTTAAATTTTTAATATAAAATTACAATTTATTCCTCTTTAGTTTGTAATTATACTAAGGAAAAATTACATACTTAATACATTTTAGAAAATAATTACTAATTTTAGCGATACTTTTTGTTTATTACCATTTATAGTAATATTGTAATAAATCTGTAATATGTATTAAAAGTGAATTATATATGCAATATATATGAATTATAATTGTTTTTTGGAATATATCATGTTTGTTTGGTAAGAAAATGTCACATTGTATTATAATTGTATTAAAATGTATGATAAATGTATTATTCATCATTAAAATTTGTATTATATGTGAATAATAAATTGGTCTTTGTAATATGTATTAAACTTGTATTATAAATGAGTTAAAAGTGATCAAGTGAAAAAAAATATTTTTGCTATAAATGGTAAATATTTTTTTTATAGTATATTTAGGTAAGTTTCCCTTAAATTAATCTCTTAAAAAATAACACCAATCGGATACGTAAATATGTAGCTCGGATACATTATAACATAAACAGGATACATAATATGCAACTTGAATATATTAAAAATTAGCTCGCATATATTAAAAGCTAGTCCGAATATATTTTAAAATAAATCAAATACATAATATGTAGCTCAAATACATTAATATTGGATCAAAAACATTAATACGTAACTCGAATACATTAAAGAAATAAATTTTTTTAATTATTTTTAAAAATAGAAGAAAATATTGGAAATAAGAAAAACAAAAGAAGTATATTTGAGTAATTTTTCAAATTATTTTGCAAACCCCAAATAACCAAGTCCAAGTAATGAAAGTTTTGTTTGGTCAACTTCTTAAGAAGCTTTAATAACACTTCTTTCGAGAGAAAATTACTGCTTCCCTCAATTTTAATTTAAGCATCTTAATTTAATTGAACACAAAATTTAAAAATAAAAAAGAATTTTAACTTTTAAGTTTTATAATTTTAAATTAAAAATGTTTATATTAATTTAAATTTTATAATATTATAATGTTGATTGAAAACTTACTAAAATTTTTTTTTTAAAGAAACTTAAATTGAAACGGAGAAAATACTTTATTTCTTTTTCAACAATTTTTATTATAAATGCTACTCCTTGTGATTTCAAATAGGAAATCAACCATTACAACATCGTTCCCTTTCACTTTTTTCACCATATTTCTTTCTTCCTTATCTCTCATAACTCATCAATCTCAAATAAAAGAAGTAACATTTTATTAAAGAAAATTCAAAAAAGGCATTTAGGGTGTCACTTAATAAATGATTTAAAACCAACTTTCATAATAATATCAATTTAAAGTAGATCTCTACATGTATTTCCTTTTACATAATCTGATATTGCTTAAATTTTACATTTTTTTCAAAAGATTGGCCAAATACAATATTTCTCAAATGATTTGATCAAAACACAAACGGTTACACTTTGTGAATATAAAACACTTAAAATAATACATTTTGAAAATTTGACTAGGCATACTCTTATTAGAGAAGAACAGTTCAAAACATAAATATTTCTTCTAAAATAGTCAATGTTGTAATACTTCATATAGTTGAAGCCATTAATGCTCTCAAATTGGTGTTAATTAGCTGAATATCTAGAAAACTAAAAACTTAAAACAGCTAGAAATATTCAACTTTGGCTTGAAATTAAAGTATATATAGTACTCAAATCTAAAAGATGTTTCGTTTTAAATATATTTTCAATTTGTGCATACACATCATGAATTATGCTAATTCTAAGTTCTGAATTAATGAGATTAATTTAATAACTTATAATATAGGAGCTCATTAATGATATTATTAAGAAAAAAGAAGTAAATCAGTGCTGTTTTTAGCTCACGAGGTTATTAGTTAATTAATTACTAGGTTAAGGCGGAATTAGAATACAAGTTACAAGTGTGGCCGTACTCAATAACTTTAATTGAAGTTGTATTTATCTTTAAAAATTATTCATTAAATATATATAAATTTTTACTAAAATTATAAATTTTAAATTTGATTTCGCATTGTTTATGTCGACAATGTGTGCATGCATGCATGGCGATGCAGTCAATTTGTAAGGGCTAGTAGATTACATCTATAGATTCACCCTAATAAAGTACTCCCTATTGTCCTCATTATTGAAGTAGATGTACCCTATTATGATTTTACGGATCAGAAGATAAGAGATGATAAAAATAGCTTATGAAATTATAAATTATTTAAATTTGAATTGATTATTAACCCACTTATTGACCAAACTAAGTCATTATATAAAGCAATTGACCGAAATAATATGTTTTTCTAAAATTTTACAAAACTAGTATAAACGTATTTTGCAGTAATATTTTAAGGTATATTTTATATTTTAAAAGCTGACGGCGTTAAATTGATATACGTTACTCACAGTAACGTTTTACTCCTAGTAACGTTTTAGGAATAAAACGTTATTCAAAATTAACATTTTAGGAGTAAAATGTTACTTACAGTAACGTATATCAACCAAACGCTGTTAGTTTTTAAAAAATGAAATATAACCTAAAACGTTACTGTGAAATACGTTTATACTAGTTGTATAAAAATTTTAAAAAATATATAATTTCGATAAATTATGTTAAATAATGGCTTAGTTTGGTCAAAAATTCTAAATTAGTTCATGCTAATTCATCAAATTTATACGATGTCTAAACAAATTGATCCACGAGAAATTTTTTCAAAATATATTTTTCTTTATTTGATATGTCATATTAACAATATATAAAGAAAAAATAAATTATTAGCTACTTAAAATATTCAAAAGAACAAAATAAAATAATGCAAACTTAGTAATAGTTGGACGAATTAGGATTTGACTCACTTTTAAATCTATTTTAGCTTAAATAACTTTTAAAAACAGTTAATAACTCACATATTTATTAACCCAATTCATTCTAATCCACTAAATTCAACCCAAGCGGCGTTTGACACCTATATTGATCACTTAGCATTTTTAAGTCAATAGTAAAAATAACAAACCAAAATAACACCCATTTCGAAATGTGACTTGTTTTTTTCTGTTACAATTTTACGTAAAAAAAAGGGGGCCATAAATAGTAAGAAAATTAAAGTTTTGGGGAAATAATTTGGATTCGTACACCCCTAAAGCATTGTAAATTAAGCATAGCATACTAATATCATAATATGCTTTTTTTTTTTGGTGGATAAAATAATAAACTTAATAAATCATTCACAAAGAGAACCTTCCATAATTTATAAATACAAAATTATTCATAATAGAATAATACAATAAAAATTAAAAAAATAATTAAAGCCCATGTCCCACACCAAAGTCAAAATCCAAATCGCCGCGTTAGACTTAAGTTTAGTCATATATCAAAATATTTCTGTATTTGAATACTCCTATCTCACACTACATTTTCATCATCAATAATTAATCTTCCAATTTAATTAAGTTCCCAAAAAAAAAAAAACTCCAAATTTCTCCATGGCTGAATCTAGAGATCAAAGTCGCCCTCTAGCACCTGCATCCCACCGTATATACGTAGAAAACGAATAAGGAATTAATTCCACGTCCGTATCTAGTATAGATTTATCAAAAAAACAACGTCGTAGAAGATGCATCAAATGTTATAGTTGTTGTGGTATCACAACAATAATCATAGTTGTAATCGTCATAATTCTTGCATTCAAGGTGAAAAAACCTACTATAAGAATGAATTCAATTAAATTCAATGGGTTGAGTTATCTCACTAGTATTTCCAATCTACAAACCAATGTGAACATGACGGTCTCTGTAGATATCTCTATCAAAAATATTAATGGAGTATGTCCACAAGTATTAATGGAAGAGTCAAGATATTGAGTATTAAGAAGAGTGTTGGTATACAAATGAATTGTAGTATGGTAGTTGTTTTACCAACGCAAGATGTTAAGGATATGGATTACAAAAGGAAAATTTCTCTCTAGTTTAGATCGCGTTACTAATCTTTTGAAATTTAAAAGGAGTGATTTGATATGATATATATTATGTGTAGGGTATTTTGAAGGTATATTCGAGTTGGAAGTCACTCTGAATAGAACTCGTGACATTACAATTTGAATAGTGACATGACAATTCGAATTAAATATGGTAGTTCATGTTTCGTTGAGATTATTTGTGGTATGTAAAGACTTGTATGGCATAGTTCAATAGTCCTTTAATTTGTTTGGAAGTAATTTGTGTTTAGTGTATAGTGTGGAAGATTATGTAAGGAAAAGGTTTTTTTTGGTTTACTTTGTACTGGGATTAATTAATCATTTTCGTTTCATTTAGAGAATGAGTATACGCGTTGTATGGATGATTTAAAATTTAATACTTTAATAACTAAAACTAACTAATAAAATATAACATGCACTTAATTATATATTTAATTTATTATAATAAAAAAATGTATATATTATATACTTAGTAATACATTTATTGTATTAAAATACAACATAGCTTTTAATGTGTATATATATGTTATGTTGACGTTTTTTTTGAAGGATACACATCAAATACTTCAAATAATTTTAGGTGTCTGCACTTTGTTTTTTTTATGTCGTTTGAATAAAAAGCTATGGTAATAATTTATTAATTCTAACATTTCATATGAAATATTTGATATCGTAAGATTAAATAACATGTTGACATATTTTATATATGTTTTAATCAAAATATTATTTGTTATATTAATTTTGAGTAATAATATAATTAAGAAATTGACATAAAATGTAAAAATAATCATAAGTAATATAACCATCATATTAGATTTACTCAATTTAATGTTTGTTATGTAATTTTGTGAACAGTCTTAAATTTGTTAAATGACTTATGATTGTGATATTGTTTAAAGTAATATCATGATAAACATAATGTATTGCCTTCTATGTTTATGATAGTAATAGGTTTATCATTTTATAATTTTTGTTATGACAATTTTTCATTCATCTTGTGCTAAGATTGAAATTTGTAAAATTATACTTCAATAATAAGAGATATGAATTAATATAGTGAACAAAATTGTGAAAATCTCACCTTTTGAATTCGACAACATAAACACGAAAAAATATAAAAAGATTGGCACTTGAATTCAAAAAAAAACAAAAGTATAATAATATTATGATAAACATAATTTAATGTCTTCTATGTTTATGATAGTGATAAGTATTATCAGTTTATAACTTTTGCTATGACAATTTCTTATATTTTTGTGCTAAGATAGAAAATTTGTGAAGAAAAAAAAAAGAGATATGAATTATATAATGAAACTAAGGAGAAGACTAATGGGTCGGGGCATTTGAGTTTAAAATGGGAAATGGATTTTTAAGAAACTCGGGTTAATTTGAGTTGATTTGGGCTTTTCGTTAAATAAAGGATATATATGGTGAAATTAATAACGGTATTGATAAAATTAACTTTGTTTTAACGGATAAAATCAACTAATAAAATAAAGTTGAGAGGTATTTTTGACGTTTTTCTAATATATATATATATATATATTTAAAAAAAAAGCAACAATTTTTTAAAGAAAAAAAAAGGGAGAAGAAGTTAGTATACACCCAATTAAAACAGGACATGTGGCATTTGGATGCTAATCTAATTTCTATTGTCCCCGACCAAAACCCTCCTCTGTAAGTGCTAAACCCTGCCTCCATTGCAGTCCGCTATTTCTGTTTTTTGAGGTTCGTCTTTTTTTTTCTTTCTTCTTCTTTAAGCATCAAACCCTTTTGTATATACAGTCGACTGAGTATGTCCATCATATAATTTCACCAACTACTTTCTTGATTTTGTAGCAAATTCATATAATCATAGCCTAGAAGCTGTTTTAATTCCGACCGTAGTTGGTATCTAGTTAAGATTAAAAAAGAGGGTGATAATTGTCATAAAGAATTTATATATAGTCCAACCCCAACTCCTAATTGATTACTGGTAGGGTTGCTCTTTGTTCCAATTTGGAGTAAATGAATTCATGTCATTGGGGTTAAAAAGGAAAGGGCTTGAGAAAGAAAAGGTTACTTTTCTTGTTTGTAAAGCAAAGTGGAGGTCGAATATTAGGGTACAAGCTTAGTAGGGGTAGAGTTTTGTTTTGTCTTCTGAAAGTTTGAGCTTGTTAGTATCCATACTTGTAGTTCTTGCCATATGTAGGTATCGTTTCTTTCTTGTAGACTTTGCACTGCTTTTCTAATTAATTACTATGCTTTATTCATTGCTTTCTTCTTCCTTTACTACGGTTTGATGCCCTTGAGCCGATGGTAAACAGTCTCTCTACCTCCATGAGCTAAATGTAAGGTCTGCGTATATTGACCCCACTTAGTGGAATTTCACTAATATGTTGTTGTTGTAAAGCAAAGTAATCGACTTTATGGTTGTATTCATGAATTTCTCTATATTCTCTTGTATGAAAAGTTACGATAGTCAATCCCGACTAGTTTGTGATTAAGGACAATTGATTAGTAGTAGGGATGCTGTTCTATTTTTTCAGTTGGGAGTAAATGAATGATAAGGTTGGCCAAGTTGCTTGTGTCTCTTATTTTGCATATCTAATTCAGTAGGTGTTTTCTTTCTATAGGTCAAAAGAAAAAGGAATAAGAATGTGTCTTTTTGTAGCAAAATAACAGACTATGTATGCTAGGTTTATGGATTTCTCTGTATTACTTGTAGTTGAGTTATAAAAGGTGGAAGAAAATGATAAAAAGGCGGTTTTACAAGCTTGAACATGGTGATAGAGATGCTCCTTCGCAGTCCTCTTCATCCTCCGACTCTGAATTTGAGGCGGAGGAAACAGAAGACGAACAGGAGGAGGAGGAAGAGGAAGAGCAGGATGACAATGACGTAAAGGAAGAGGATGATGGTGTTGCTCGTCTGACAGGGGGAAATGAATCTTCTTCGGGTATGTTTAAACTGATGATCTGCATTTGCTCCTTGCCTGTATTGTTTGCTGACAGTTTATTGCTTAGAGGGTATTTCAAGAAATGGGAATTCCCTGAAGCTTTTGTTTGATATCTTGATTAGGGAAACTTTGTCGGGTATCTTTAGACAATTCTTGATTTTAGAATCTATTCAACATGCCTAAGTTACAGTCTCTATTAGGTTACAAATTTTCCCACAGACTGTGAAAGGGATTCCAATCTTTCATAAGCCTATTCTCACACCCATAAGTCTACATTGAGGTTTACTTGTGAGAATCCAAATGGGGTTACATGTGGGAGGATGTTGAGTTATAAATGTCGACATGCATTGTAAAAGGGATTCCAGTGGAGTTTGGGTGTTGGGCCACTCCATAATTCAATCACTATCTCCTCATGGTACCGCTGATAACAGATTTTCTCCTCCTCGTTTTCATTTGCTGCAGGATATGAGAGTGAAGATAGCTCTTTCAATGAAGTTAATCTTGACTCATCAGGTTGGCTTTACTCTGTTGTCCCGAATTTTGCTAGTTGAGTCTTATGGGAGTTTATGCTTGAAAATTCAACTTCTGTATACTATAAATATTTGTGTTGGCACTAATCCACAAACGAGGAAGGTATATTATAAAGAATAATAGTGGAAGCTGCCATACTTCCCCATTCCTTATTTGTAGGATCAACTTTGTACACACTGCTTCTGAACGCTTACTGTTTGTTACTCGGGTAATCATTTGATTGGGGAAGATTAACAATTTGACACGTTACACTGTGAACGTGGATTTACATCTAGCCAGGGAGTAAGGTGAAATTCCGTCACTACATGTCTAACTTATTGGGAGCTGCAGCCCTACGAATTCATTCCTAGTCTGGAAGCTACAGCTTTTGAGCTGTAATATGGAACTTGAAGTTTCTGCTCAATATATGTATTAGAAATTCCATGAAATCAGAGATGTCAGTTCTTTTCTTTTGATTGATAATTCTTCATGGAGAGATGACCATATATTAAAGATTTGGCTTTAGTGTTCATCATAGCCATTCTCTCCCTCTGAAGTTTAAGGCTTCTTGTTGATAATTTTGGAAAGACCGCATTCATATTTTATTTAGTATCTTCTGCACATCCTTGTGGCATTTGGTAATTATTATAACTATCACGTCAATGAATTTAATAATGGAAACATAATTTTAGATTTTCTTGATATTTATTTGAATGCCAAAACACTTCTTAAAACTGCTAGTTAGCGCTGAATGAGAACTATTTTTGCTGGTATGTCAAGATGGAAACTGAAAGATCTTTCTGAACTATGATTTTCTTATCGTAATTTATATGTTAGGCTAAGTGTTCAATTCTAAGTCTTCTCTAAATTACCACTGATAGGTCTTCCAACGAGTGATGAAGATGTTACAACTCTAAAGGACACCAAGTTTGATGGTGAAAGTTATTTGTCTGAAAAGGTCGTTGCAGAATCAGATATTATGCAGAAAAGTTCTATACCCGAAGAGGATGAGATTCCAAGTGATGCTTCAGATTATGTCTTGAAATGTAAATCAGTTTATAAGTGCAGGCTGTGTCCTAGAATCGTCTGCTTGACTGTTCAGACTCTAATTGCTCATCTTAAATCCAAAGTAAGCATTCAGTATCATTGTTTTCATTTTCCAGTTGTGACTGAATTTACTTCTTCAGATCATATTCCACGTAAATGTGGTAGTGCTAAACTACATCCCCGTTACTAGTGCATGGACTGCTACCTGCAATCTTGCTCTTTCCATGTTAAAGAATCTTAAATGCACGGTAACTTATGCACATGATTTGGACCTGCTGTGACTGATCTAACCTAAGTATCCGTATTTCTTACAGAGGCATGCCCGCTCTGTAAAGTTGTTGAAAGAAGGGAGGCTTAAACTTATGCTTAATGAAGACGGAAGAATTGAGGGAGAAATTCATCCTGAGGTGGAGGATAGCCCAGTTAGAGAACAGGTTTGTCCATCTTCATTTGACTGCATGAAGATTTATTTTGACTTAGTGAAAAAGCCTAATATCATCATAAGTTGCTTACAATCATAATTTATGAATAATAATAGAATCCCTCAGCATCAAAGAAGAAAAGCAAAGGACTGAAAAGGCAACTTAGGGAGAAGAAGTATAAGGTACACGCTAAGTTCTGGCCCTGGCAGCCCATATGATTACTCGTGGTAAAAATATAATACCTTGTTAAGTCAAATAAGAATTTCCAATTTTATTGCAGAATAAGGAAAACTTTCTGCCCGTGGAGAACACTGTAGAGTCGAGAAGGAACCGTTCCAGGAAGAGGCAGAAAAACAAGTAAAAAACATAGTTAGATCTCGCTATATATGCATTGAGCAGGAATCTTTGCTACAAGACGTTAGAAGAAAAGGAACTACATGTCTGATAGGGGCTGGAATTAGTAGTTTGCCCAACGATGTCACCCAAAATCTCGAATTTCTTTTTTCAATTTTTGATCTGAGAGAGCAATTTTGTACTTGGATGTTGGATCTAAAGCTTTGTTTTTCTAGTTAGTGCATGGCAAAGATATGACATGCATTTCAAAACCTTTTGTCAAATCTGTTCTGTAAAATGAAGTAAATTTCTAAGTTATATTTCTGAAGATGTTATGACTACATACACAGAAACAACCTTTCTTCAACTGCTCATCTTTGAAGGTATGCTTGCTGTGTTATTGTTAAGATTTTTTGTTTGTTGGGTCTATCGCGTGATATTTGCTTGTAGAAATTGAGGGATTCCGCTAGACTACCTCTTTCATTGCCTTCAAAATCATGTAAGACCCGTACTATTTACCAAGTGGTAGAGTGCAATGGAAACACCATCATATTACCATATGCTCATGTTGTTGTGATTTGACAATACCTTGCTTCTAATTTGTATAAGTAATCAAACTGAGTATACATCAGTAAGGGAAAACGGTTCTAATTTGTATCATTGTGCAGGTGACTAGCATACATCAGAACAAAAGAAAATGTAATGGCACCATAAATGGTGCAGTTCATCATAAATGAGTACCATCAAGGAAATGTGATTCAGCAAGCTGCCAGCCAAAAATATGATAAATGCATAAAATGTTCCCCGACTGTCTAAAACCTCACGATTCTATTAGTTTACAGAACTAAAATCAACAATTTTCTGAACTCACATTTTGGAGTTTACTGTAAAGCTAAAGATGGTTGGTGCCATATAAGTAGAGATTTCGACACCATTCCTCCAAACAACCACATTAACAGCCACAAAATGCAACTAGTGTTCATACGCAGTTCCATATAGCTCCACTGGATAGATGAAGACATCACCAAAAGAGGATAACGATCATGTATTAGGATTGAGGATGAGATGGTGGCCCAACAGAACGATGTCAAACTAAAAGGTTAGGAGTTGCGCAAAAGATTAACATCCTTCCAACAGTTAGGCCCCACCCTCATCTGATCCATTCCTAGTTGAAGGTAGTCACTCTTCATAACCATCTGCTTCAGCCGTATTATCATCAGGTGGAGGGGCAGCGGCTTGCTCTCCAGTCTCGCTGTTTTCGGGGTGAAAATTGATAGGGAACTTTGTTACTCTAGGTTTGTCTGTTAGTATGTTCCTTTGAAGCATGTCAATTTTAACCGTTTGGGGAGGTTGTTGTCTCAAATTCTCATCATTGTAATCATTGTTCACATAGTAGCCAATTCGTACAAACTCTTGACCCACATAGGAGCAGGTCAAAAGGAGCACAGTGACACCAAGTATGTCTTCAGCACGAATTTTGGCAGGATCTGGAGGGTCCGCCTAGTATTAGAACAAGGAAAACATTACACAAATCCAATCAGCAGAAAGACATTAGACATAGTAAAACTTAATTAACTTGATAAGCCACGACATGATACCTGCAATACAAAGCGGAAACCTCCAACATTGACAGGACCAACAAACACACTTTCTAGTAATTGGTCATATGTGTCATCCTCAGCAGATCCAACATAGATGAGTTTCCATTCCAAATCTGCATGTAAAGGCAAAAGAAACTGAGTAAAGCTGTTCAATAAACAAACATACAAATACTTCCTATTTTAAAAGAAAAGAGCAACATGTCTTTAGTTGCTTAAATTCAGATACACTCTAGAACAACATCTCGCAGAAAGAAGGTCAACTTGGTGGGAGCATTCCTGTGTTACTGTCAAAGAATGGACCCATGTATCTTTACTAGGAAAGCATTTACAGTTCAAATATGATTCTTTAGAATTCTAGTCCCAAAAAGAGAAAATGAACAAAAAAAATACTACCTTTTTTTTAGAAAGTCGCCATTAAGGATTACACAATTATCACTTAAGGCCTCAGAATTCACTGGGGTAGTCATTGGATCTGAATTTCATTCAGTTTGTGTCATACCACAAGAAAGAAACAATCTGAATTTCCAAGGTATGCATATGAAGTAAAAACTCCATAATAGCAGTTAACTGTTCCTCGAAACAATCTTTTGTATGTCATAAATAGCGTGTCCTTGAAGAAGAACAAAGAAGGATCTTTTTCCAGTTACTTCTCAAAACTCACAGAAGTATTCATATTGTCAACAAATACGACAGTTAATTGAGAAAACCTCGCCTCTAGAAAATTTAGAATCAGTAAGCACTTCAGCTGGAATAGAAGTTTTCCAACCAATTGCTAAACTATTAAGTACATTGCCTTCCAAAGCCAACATCTTAAAGAGTTTATATAGTTAAGACACATGACCAAAGACAAAATACAGAGATAAGTTCATTGATTCTATGCTTCCCCTGAAGAAACGAAAGAGGAGCATAGGATGCTATAACAATAACAGATGTCCCATGGTACTAAACAGTGTCAAGAGTTTTTCAGCAGTAGTAGTACTGTAAGTACTCTCGATCAATGTGAAATCTTTACTATAAACCAACTTAAAATGCTCTTGTGTTACATGTAAATGGTCTAAGTTAGATCATCTAGCAAAGGGAGTAATTGCAAACAAAATAAAATGCAGAGGCACGCAAGAAGCAGTATAGGCTTCAGAAATCAAAATGTGAACAATATTCTACAACAGATGACTAAGATAACTAAACTGCACAGAAAACTTCCAATTAATTGGTTTACGGAACTGCTTTATTCAGCAACCGTAAGGATGCATGGAAAGTGAGACATAAGATTAAGGTGCAACCTTATGGGAAATGGAAGAGGAAATATCTGCTGAAATCATGTAATACATTTTATATCTATTCTTGTAATAATTTAGCACGTCTTTCTAGTAAAATTCATGAAACTATGACCTTCAGGAAATCTACAGCACAGTGTAGAGGCAGATCCATGATTTAAACTTGATATGTTAGACCTTAAAAGTTTCTTCAAACTTATCATTTTACTTCTGAACCATAGGTTGGGTTCAAATCTATTTTGGTGAGATATTAGTGAGTTTTCTACGTGACTTGGCGCTCCGCATCGAAAAACTGGGTTAAAATGAACCTGTTGCTTAAGAGTTACATTGGCCACTGGCGCATGTGTTCCTCTATCCAACTGGCTACTGATTAATAACCTGAAAAAAAATACTTACAGCAAGCCCACTTCCATTCCATGAGTAACACTAAGTTATTCTCAGGACTCCTGATGTTTTACTGATTGTGGCACAATCCTCAGAGTTACTAAAGGCGAAAAATGCAAAAAAAAGCTCTTAAGATCCTTTGGACAAATACCTATGATATATGATGACTGCTAGCTTAATTTTAACGTTATCTCATTAATATAAGTCAGAAATAGTGCTGTATAGAATCCTTTACAAGCTCTCCAATAAAGTAAAAAAAGTTAACACACTATAGGCACAATAACCATTTCATATATCTACTTTTGGAATATTAGAAAAAACAGAAATTTAGGATGTACAAATCTAAAGTTCTCCATTCTCAGCTATATTTACCTAGAAACAACTAATTTCTTTCAATTATCAACTGAGTCGATAACAATGTAACAAAATTGAGAGTCAGATTTCTGAATACAAAAGGCAATAACTAGCCACTAGGTCTTCGAGATTATACCAGCCAAACAGGAGTAAATTATAGCACAAAAGGATTTATGAAAAAAAGTTCAATAGATAGTAAACAATTCATTGATGATTAACTATCAACGAATTAAAGACATTGCAAAACAACTTCCGTTTATGACTAAAAACAAAACCCTAACCATGTCTGCGAGATGATATAATCAAAGAAGAAAAAAACCATACTAATACAGACGAATTACAAGATTCTAACGGAAAAAATGAAGTAAGAGAGATTAGATCACCTTCTTTGAGAGCATTAACGCAGTCATAAGTGATTTCAAACTTCAGTGGCGAAAGGAACGATGACGGATTATTTAGCACGGTGATGTTTGTAACATTCACAGCACTCATGATTGCCTTATTCGAGCGGCTGACTCGAGTTAATTAGTGGTCTAAAGTCAAAATAAATATGAAGTCTTAAAAATTTTAATTATTTTTCTTTTAGGAAATATTTTTAAATTTGATTTAAATTATTATTTCGTATTTAGATTTTTGTTTGGATGGTTATTAGGTGTTATTCTAACTCATATTGTATAACATAAAGAGAAAATAATTAAATGAGCTTCCAATCTATTATCGAATTTTCAACTAAGCACTTGTACTTTATGGGAGTCATATTACTCCTTGAATTATTTAAAATATAAATTACTACCTTCCTAAAAAGTCACAATCATATTTATGTTGATAAGTGTAATTCACGCATTTGACACGTGTAATTTATTGTTCTTTTTAATTATTTTTTTTATTTTTTTTCCTTTTTACTTTTATTTCTTTCACTTCCTCTTCCATTCTTCAATTTCATCTTACCATAGAGCCACAAGTAGAAACCTTGAGAAGTGAAAAAAATTATGATGGTAATTATATGAATGACAACTCTCCTCGACAATTTTGCAAAAGCAAGAGTTGAATAAGAGGAATGACCTAAAATTAAATTATTGGTCAAAATCTTTTTCTATGAGGATATTTTGAGAATTTTAAAGAGATTCCTAACATTATTAAGTTGTTTGAATGAATTTTGTTAACTGAAAAAAATAGTTACAATAGCTTCAAAATGATATTTCAATGGTGTTTTAATGGCTAATAGTTGATTTTGAAAATGGGGGTAAAGTAATTTACTTAATAATTTTTTATTGTATGGAGAGTAGGAAAGAGATTTCTATCTAAAATTATAATATGTTAATAGGTATTGTAATTGATGATATGTTTTCGGATCGTGATGGTGAAATTTGATGGCTACTATGAATGCTCTACTAAGTTGTTAAGAAGAAGAAGAAAAGAGATGAGATAAAACAAATAAAGAAAAAAAAATGAAAAGAATTTTAAAAATAAAGTTTTAGTATTATTTTTTATCTTCACTCTCTCAAAGAGTCACTTGCCACATAAGCATTTAGGGAGGTAAAAATCTCATTTTTAAATAATTCAAGGGGTTAATAAGATTTCTATAAGTTAAAAGTGTGTAGTTGAAAATCCAATAATAAATTGGAGACTCATTTAACCATTTTCTCTAACATAAATACACCTTTTTATACTTTGTAAGGATGATTGTTACATATTAATTTCTTCCTTTTATTTTATGTGAGATAGTTTGACTCGGCACGGAGTTTAAGAAAGAAAAAAATCTTTTAAAACTTGTGATCCAAAATGAATGATGGAAAATTATGTGGTCGTAAATTATTTCATTAGGAGTAAGATAAAAAATTTATAGTTAAATTATTACTTAATATAGAAACGTGTTATTTTTTTTTTGGAACTTGCTAAAAAGAAAGCAAGTCACATAAATTGGAACAAAGAAAGTATTTGATAATGTATTGTATTGTTTTGTATAAATACACCCTTAAATTCTCGTCAAATTTAGAAGTGCTTTTCAACGCTTCTCTTGATTGTTTTATGAAGATTTAAATTTTTTATATTTTTATAAGAAGTGCTCGAAACAATATAATATTTGATTGATTGGTATGAGATTATCGATGAAAAGGAGAGCTATTTAATCATTTTCAAAGATTCAAATTATGAATTAGAATAGAGGTGAGGTAGAGGCAAAGAGTTCAGCCAAAGTATAGTGAAACTAAGAGTACCACAAATTACCATGAAGAAGAATTCAACAATTTGAGATACATAATCTATTTTTTTTTCTTGTGTTTCTTGACATAACATGTACTAGTTGTAGTAGTTGAGTAGTAATTCCAACCCTGCTTACATGTTAAAGATTTCTCCAATCTTTCTTTGATCTTCACTTTTTCTACTCTTTCCCTCAAAACTTGTGAATGGGCATGCCATGATCTCCCTGCCGTTTTTTTCAACTTCAAAATCAAGACATATCATCACCAAATTAAACAAGTTCCCAATAAACGTAGATAGACGCACCGCCGCTACTAAAAACAAAGGTTTTTCCACCGAGAATCAGTGATAAGTTTGTGTTATAAAACATGATTTTTTCCTCGTTTTCATTGAAAACTCACGGGCGAAAAAGATTCTCACTGAAATAAATGAAAAAGTACTTCCTAATTTTCTGTATGAAGATATTACTATTATTTTTCATTAATTCAATCAAAATATCTGTAAAAACAATCACTGAATAAGAAAATAGTGTTTTTTTAGCGGTGCGCGCACGCGATAATAGTAAAACAAAATACCTTCGTCTTTAGTGCTCTGAAGCTCTGATGTGTGATAGTTTTTTTATTGATCATCCTACATTTCCTTGATAGAATATTGATAATGGTTGGATAACTAATACTAGTTGAAAAGGCCATTTTTACCTAGGTTTTAACATAACGTAGCCAAGAGGAAGCAATAATGAGGAGTTTTCTCAATTTGCATGCTTCAATGTGTGTCTAATTTTTCACTTCTTATATAGAGAATATTTTTTTTTGATACACACTAATTAGTTCACCAATTAGGCAACTAATTAGATCGGCTGCAGTAATGCCACGAAGTTGTCTTCAAGATTACGGGAAATAATTAGCACCAAATCAAAAACAAATAAAGCAACAGATGCCCTTTTTTTAGGAGTGTGTCACCAATAATAGCTGTTAACTATAAGGATAACGCCGATTTTCCATTAGAAATTCTGAAGGAAATTAAGAACACAACATTTCAAAAACTAATGTAAAGATTGAGCATATTGATTATAATATATGAAGGTTTCTATTGCGAAACTGAAGTTATTATATTTTGATAAAGAGGAAATTATGAAAAGACTGGTGATTTTTATATTTTTACTTTCTTGAATTTTATTTGCTTTAGAAGTTGGTGGGACCAACACAATAAACCTACACGAGTTCAGTAGTATTCTTGCGAAATTAACAGTAACACACTATAATTGGAAATGATCTAGAACTCGTTACCGTAAGACTCCAATTGTTATTTTTTTTTACCGTAAAAAATGTACGAGCAAGTAAATATCATTGAAAATTTTATTGGGTGAAGAAACTATCACATTAACACCGAGACAAATGACGAAATCAAGTAGTTGTACCCAAAAAAAATTAAAAAAAAAAATAACGGCCGATGAGATTATTATTATTTTTAATTAAAGATTTTGTGTTTAAATTTGAACAAGAAAAGTATTTTTACATGAAGTATTTTTTTTAATAGATCTTATTTCAAAATTAATCAACTTTAATATAAGTATCAAAGTCCGAATGGGCAAAAACGGAGCCATCTTTGTATTAGGGGTCCATTCAAATCCCTTTGGCAAAGTTATTTTTTATATACATACAGTAATAAATCCTTCACTAATTTATGCCTTTAAATTTAAAATCTCTTATTAAAAATCTTAGCTAGATAACCAAATAAAAAAATTATAGTACTAAGTACTAAAAAGAGAGACAAAAAGGATCGGACGGCCAAACATAAGTTTGTAGGCAAGGCCCGCTAAGCCTCTGAGATTTCATTGCTAAAATCCTGTGTCTTTGTTTGTCATTATAGCTCAATGTTCATGGCCATGTCCACCCAATTATGTCCAAATCCTGTAATCCCCTATGCTAATTCTTCAACCTCTCATCTAAATCGAACCACAATTTCGATTATTGATTTGGGGAAACGGCGCCTAACGAGATTGTCAGTTCAATGCTCTGAGAAACAAACACAGAATCTCCGCACTTGCAAGAATTGCAAGGCCCAGTTCAATCCTTTGCTCAATCACCCTCGTGCTTGCCGTTACCACACTGCTCATTTTGGAGGTACCTTTTTCTCAATGTTTTGTAAAATATAGGTCAAGTCTCACTGTCTTTGAAAATTTCTAATTATTTTAGTTTGAATTCGTATTCTGTAGCTAAAAGGGTGAGTAATAATACTATGTATTGCAAAGGAATGTCATAATGCCAAAATAGGTAGATAAAAGCTTTTATTTTGCAATTCCTATAGTTACAAATCTATGTTTTTCTCTAAAGTATCAAGTTTTCCAATTATTGGACATTAATTATGGGAAAGGAAAATTAAAGCAGTAAACCTTAGTAAATCACAAATTCATTACACTGTCACCTTTATATCACTAAAATCCCATCTCCATTTAGGTTACTCAAAGGTAGTAATAGTAGGTAGTACTTTTGGATAATTGCAGACATTTCCTTTCAGGTTTGGCTCCGTAACACTAACTTAACTTGTGGTTTACACTATTATCGTTGTCTCCCATATTTTGATTTTTCTGGGAAAAATTTAAAGCAACTAAGAGAGGTAAGCATAATATCGTAAAACACAAGGCATGTTAAGAAAGTTGAGGTCCTAGAGAAGAACTCATAGTTGAGTGACTATCTGAGATATTATATCCGTTACCAAGCCAAACCTGAGCGAAGGTCTCTGTAATTATTGCAATATTTATCTATAGTTGTGGTCTGACTTCAGATTGAAGTACTGTATGATACTCTATCTCTATGCCTAAAGACCGTGTCCGGCAAATTTATGGCTAATAAAATTGGACAAAGAGAGAAGGATACATTGTGTTTTTCGCAGACTCTTTTAAGAGCTGTCAAGTTCTTATAATATGCCTACTCTCTGAACATGTCAAATTGAGAATATTTTTAACTGGCATTAGTGTTTCCATTAATAGCAGCTTAGTTAACCACCACTGACTAATACTTAAGATTGCTGATAATGACTCCTCTCATCTTTCCTTATCTAGTTATATTACTTGAGGGTCGTGGCAGCATCATTATTTGGACAATTCAGCAGTCCAACAGGAATATGGAGTGCACTTTTAGATTGAATTTGTCAGGCTTTTTTGAGTTGAAAATTCTATCTGGCAAAGGCTAAGCTTTTAGATTGAATTGGGTTTAGGCTCCTCTGAGTTGAAGCAGGTTCTGTCTGGTAGAGATATTGGTGGCAGTGTTGCCCTGATTCTCCTTTTTTACCTTTGTCATCAGTTCCCTTTTCTTTTTGGGTTCATAACATAAGCAGATTTGTAAATTGTATGACAGTGTAGGAGAGATGTGAGATTTAGATAATCCCTAATTATCCAGTAGTGGAATGTCCAATTTAAAATGTAGGGTATGCATATATGTGACCGCATGAAACTGGTTTGAGATCGATGTATTCGCTAATCACAGCTAGTTTTGCCTGCCCTGCTCAATGAAGAACTTTTCTATTCTGATTCCCTACAGTTTTGTTATGCTCAACCAATCAGTTTATTTTATTTCTGTTCTTTCTTTAGGTAAAAGCTCACATGATATTGATTTTTGGCTTCAATTTTCATTAAATTTTAGGAATAAATATTTAACTGAAGGAGAGAACAAATATAGAAGCTTTCACTGTAGGTGTTTCTATACTTGGATGGATTAGTTGGTTTTAGCTGGAAGGGATTAGTTCCTTGTTCTTTCTTTCTTTTTAATTAATATAAGGGGTGACTGGACCAACATGCTCGGCACCTTGATTCCATCTTGTCCAACCTGTTAACGCACAAGTTCCAAGGTAATCTTATCTACCATTGGAGCAGGTGGGTACATGCCAAGTGTTTTAACTAGGATTCCTTCTGAGTGGATGAAGTGCTGATTTGCAAGAGTCGTCTCTAGAATGCATCAGCTTTAATATTAGGACCATGGTCGCAGTTCCATAGAGTATGAGACTATCCATTTATTCCAGCCTTTCTTGTAAGCAACTAAAATCTTCTTCTTTTGATGTAGACCAGGCAAAATAGGATAGTAGAGCATTAGATCTTAAGATGAACTAATATCTCTCTGGTGATGTTTCATGTGTATGAAGTGAACTTCACTGATAAAATAGCTGCTCCGATAAAATAGGGTAAACAGCTCATGTAGCAATTCTTTCAAAAGGAAAAATATCAATGCAACTTTTGCAGAATTTACCACTGGTATTACTAGTCAAGTATGTATGTCAATTATGTGATTTCTCTTTTCATATTCCTGTTGTCTATGCATTCGCTTTGAAATGGAATTATGGAAGGTAGTTGGATTTATTCCTTACCGGGTATCATTTCTTATGTTGTACTAGTATGAAAAATAAAATACAGGAACACTGTGTTCTCACTTCCTTACGCCCTTCTACTTGTTTTACGCTGAAGGATATTAACTTGCTACGTTATTCCATTTCTTATCCATCATTTACTTTGTCCGATTTAAAATGAGCGCTATCGCATCTTAACTCATCATATTTCGTTCCATCTTTGTTCAAACAGGAGAAACAAGGAGGAAGTTTGAGAGTGTTTATTCGGGTGGCACCATGGACACCCCTGATGGTGGTAAAGTTTTTCAATACTGGCATTGCTGTGGGTCTGAAGACCCTTTTGACGTTGGTTGCACAGCTGCACCTCATGCTTCTTATGATGATTGATAGAAAATGTTTTCCAATTTTCTCATGTTTGGTTGGGGCAAAAGTTTTGGAAAATGTTTTCCAAATCAACTCATTTTCCTCAAAATTAAGGAAAATGACTTCCCTTCAAAAATTAAGGAAAACATTTTCCAAACTCTCCTCCAATTTCAAATTACATTTTTTTTGGGAAAAACATCAATTTTAAACTAAATCAAGAAAAAAATTACTATTTTAATGAAGGATAAACTAAGCAAATACCCCGTAAATGTAAGTTAATTATAAAAGAGAAAATGGCCAAAAGCCGCCTAACCTATTGGCGGTACTCAACTCAGGCATAGTGAGTGTAGTTTCACTGTCCGTGAGAGAGTGAACGACAAAAATAAATATTACTAAAATATTTTTTAATTATTTTCATAAACATATGTATTTTCAATTTTTTTTTCTTATTTATTTTCTTTCTTCCCCAAAACAATACAGGCATCCACCATTCATTAACCTTAAACAACCACAGCCATCGTCGTTATCGCCCCATTGCAACTGGTCTAACCATTGTAATTTTAAGCTCTCATGTAAAATACTTGCAAAATCAATTAAATCCACTTAAAATAAAATGTCAACCATCTCTAATCACCAAGACTTCAAATCGGATTTAGAAAATCATTATGGATTCACATCAAATGTAATTGAACCCTCGAAAAGTTATTATCAATTTCAAATCTCTTGATTATAAATAATAATAATAAAAAAAAAGCACAACACAGATTCGCAAGACGTTACGCTGAGTTATGAATATCGCAAAACTATTTCAGAGTCTAATTAAAGAAAAAGAAAGTTTTTGTTTATAAGAAAATTACGATTGAAAAAATGGTTAAAGAAGAAAGAGGGGTGTGGGAGCGGGAGACCACAATGCATTTGTTAATATTTTGACCGAATCAATCTTTATAAGAAAATTACGACTGAAAAAATGGTTAAAGAAGAAAGAAAGAAGATGAAGGAGAAAAAACTAAAAAAAAATTAATAATTAACTAGAATCATGACATTTGTAATATCTTGCTCCTTTTTGTGTAATGACATATTAAGATCATTTGTGATTTCTAAAACATCAATCATCAAATGCAACAAGAAAATAGTCTCAAACGTATGACAACTTCTGAAAAATTTCGCTGTGCTTGCTCTTTCTTCCAAAGTATTTACATTTACAATAAGAGTATCAAGTACATTAACGATAGAGTCAAAGCTACTAATAAAGTTTCTAAATGACTTGTAATGAGATCTCCAAGAATATCACCGGCTTTAACAAGACCAAGTTCTTGATTCAACCTTCTACGCGTTTCTAGTTCACTCATATCCAATGTCATTCAGAGATACTTTTTTTTTTGAGATTTCAAAAATTATGCACACGTTTAAAGAAGCTCCCAATACATTTAATATATTTGAAATTAATGATACAAGTTCACCAACTTGAACACACTTTTTAGAAATCACAATAAGAGTCAATTAAAGTTGATGAGCAAAACAATGAACAGAATGAGCCAATCTACTGTCTTGTCTAATCAGCATTTTATGACCACCTAATTCACCTTGCATATTGCTTGCACCATCGTAACATTGCTCACATACATAAGATACAGTCAAAGAATGGTGAGGAAGTACATCTACAATTGTTTTCTTTAGAGATGAAGCATTAGTATCTTTAATACGAACAAGTCCAATAAACGTCATTATCAGAAACCCGCTTTTGTCAACATATCTTGGACAAATAACTATTTTCTCTTTGCGTGACACGTCTATAAATTTATCAAACAATAAAGTTAAGTAGTAACCATTTATATCCTTTATTAAAGTCTTAACTGTTTCAATTTTACACGCGGTCATAGTATCTTTTTGGATATCATGAAAAGTCATTTTATTATTTTTTAGAGCTTTTTCTAACACAAAAGGTTTAATTGATATCTTTTTGGATATCATAAAAAGTCATTTTATTATTTTTAAAGCTTTTTCTAACACAAAAGGTTTAATTGCATCACATCTAGCAGCATATCGAGAAAGAACTTCAAGAAAATTACAACTCTCGTCATGACCATGGAATGCAAAACCTTGATTCAAGAGAAGTCTTACCACATCGATTGAAGCGTTAGCAAACCTGATATTCTTGTTTACTTTTATCATCCAACTCATAAATTGTGGCTTGAATAGATTGTTATTCTCGCATGAGATCTGCACTTTTTTTGGATCGATTATGAACGCTATTTGGTGGACCAATATGTGTAGCAAAATTATTCTTTCTATGCCAATTTGTAAATTTCTTAGTCGAAAATACATTATCACTACCATGATTAGTGTTTTCTCCTTGAGATAAATAACAAGGTAAGTAATAAGTTGTTGGGTTCGAAAGTGATTGAGCGTCATGTGAAAACTTACAATTGCAAATCATGATATTGATGAATTAGATGACAAAAAACGCATACTAAAAACATAATATTATTATATAAAAACTAATATAAAAGAAAAATATTAAAACTACTGAAAGAATAAATCTCTGCATAAACAAAATTCTCTAAACGACTACATTGTGGTTTCCTTTCGAGAAAAGTAAAATAAACTCAGATATGGAAGAATATTATATTTTTCCTTTCGAGAAAAGTAAAAACATTTATGGTAATGTTTTGTCTGTTCTTTTAGAAAAAAATAAATTTCAAATAATGTAAGAAAATAAGGAAAAAATCCTAAAATAGTGGCATCCGCACTAATATTGTATCCCAACCAATCATGATATTCATCAAATCACGTATAAACAAAACGATATGGTGTTCCGAAAAAAATCAGTTTGAGGAAACTGATGAATTTGAGGTTGACAAGGACCTTTAATGCTGTATGCGCTCCTTATCTCATCACGAAGGTTTGGATGAAAATTCAAAATCGAAATTCTTTCAGCCGGATCAACCTTTAAATCATTTACATCAAATTCTTGTCTTTGGGGAGAGTGAAATGGTTTCTATTTGATCGACATTTTCATCTCAGCATAGTTGTTTTGATTTTGAGGCGCCAAAGTTGTTTTTGGTACTCTAAAAAAAAGATTTCTCCAAGCTTATTGAACTCCAATAGCAATCAAGTTTACCACACTTATTAAAAATCAATCCATAATACACCAAATACTCGACTGATGATCGAATAAATAAAGTAACTTTCAACATAAAGATTAAAATATACAAGTCTTTCACATATGATTAGAAAAAATTAAACTAAAATAAAAAAAGTTAAGAAATATTTTTTCACACTTAAATGGCGGTTGAGGAAGAAATATACAATGATTAAAGTTTTCAATTTCTTAAACTTGCAAATATGTATGAAAATTGAGAAGAGAGAAAGTTAAAGAGTAAAATTGTGAAGGGTTTTTGGGAGAAGCAGAAGACAAAAAACTAAAAAGGAAAAGACAGATGACTATGAATCTATCTTTTTTAAAAAAATTAAAAAAAAATCAAAAGAAGACATTTTGTTTTTCTTAACATTAAAAAGGCCACTTCTACACATTTTTTTAAAAGAAAAAAATAAAGAGAAAATACATAAAATTCTCCCTAAACTTGTCTGCATAATTCACCTTAGCACTTTAAATTTACGAGTAATTATTTACCCCCCTTAACTCATTTCAAGTAAATTTAATATCACCTTAACAGATGACGTGAAAAAGAAAAAGAAAAGCATAAAAATTGAAGGCGCGCAAGTTTTTTTTTTTTTTAAAAAAAGGGTCCCACTATATTATAATGAAAAAAATAAAAAACAAAAACCCACCTACCCATACTTCTTCTTCTTCAAACCCCTCCACCCCTTTCTCAAAACCCCCACATCCCTGCTTATTTCTTCTTTTTGAAACTCCCAACTCCCACTGCTTCCTACTCCAACATCGACCCATTCTCTTTCTCCTTCATCAAATTCTACATTCTATACATTTTTTGGTTATACAAAAATAGAATATCACATTCAAGACTCACATAATTTTCTTTATCCTTTACTTTTGAGATTTGATTTTTCTTAACAAAATAATTATTCATCTAACTATAACGTTACTTAATCTATACCTGAATATGCATTAAGAAGTGAAATAAGTAAAGCGGCAGCAAATCTAAAAAATTAGCATATCAATTTACATAAATTTAAAATCGACATTGTTGATATGAATTGATAGTTTCATCTAGTTGGAGAAAAAAAAGTATGGTGATTGATATGAGTATTGATGAAAGTAATAATAAATAATTACAAAGCAATGAAAATTAAATTAATCAATTAATATGAAATTTTGGATCTTAAGAAATTGACCCAAATGAAATAATGAAGAGGGTGTGTGAAGAGTGAAAAATAATTGTTTTAGAAGATATGGAAAAGTAAAAATAAAAAAAATTAATTACTTGACATGTCATCGATGTGGCACTGAGGTGTCACTTAGGTGGAGCTCGTGCACTTTACCCATGTATATGAAACTGGTATTGTATATGTAAGGTGCTATTTGATTCACTTGCAAAAAGATTAGGGGGGCAAATAATTACCCGTAAAGTTAAAGTACTAAAACGAATTTTACTGCCAAGTTCAAGGGGGATTTTATGTATTTAGCCAAAAATAAATAAATGAAACGTTCAAGCATGGGTTCGAACCCAGGCCATAAAAGCTCAAGTTTTTTCTTTTTAAGAGAAAAAATGGTATAACAAAAAATGTTAAACAAATTGCACTAAACTTTTATATGATATGTCAACTTATTATAGAAATAAAATTTGAATAAATATGTATACGAAGTATATTTATATTAGGTTTCAAATTATAACTTTGCTTAGGCCCCAAGTACGTTGAGACGACCTGAATATAGGCACCTTTTTACATCATAGCTCAAGTAACGAGGTCGATTTTAGCAAGTGGTACATTAACACTATTGTTATACGTCACCTCAGAATCTTATTTCAACACAATTCCAGCTGGATCCAATGCTCAATCTTTGGTTACTGAGATCATCATTGATTCATTTCCTTTCTTCTAATGTTCGTTGTTTGTACCGATGATAGAGCGGTACGTGATTATTGTGATCTCAATTTCATATTATTAGTCTTTTAAAGTGGTAGTTCATATCTATTCATATTAAGGAGATACTTCTCATCTTTATCATTTCTAATACTATAATATTGATGCATGTGTGTTGCACGTGAATGTCAGTATTGATGCATCGTGAATTTTGGCAACATGGACTTGCTCCACTACGTTACTCAAAGGTTCGTATTTACTTCCTCATCTTACTTGCATGTTGAGATATTTTAGTAATTAACGGGTTCTTCCACACATTTATGTTAAGGTGTTTGGTATTTATAACTACTCATGTACTTCTAACTGTCACGATCCAAAACAAGTCGTGAGTGACATCCACACTTAACCTTCTAGGTGGGAAAACCAACAAATTTAACCCAACTTACAACCTACAAGCATAATGCGGAAACTTAAAATCTTACTAAATATTGTTTTCCAAAACCTGAAAGTCATCACATCAAGGAAATCTAATCTCTGATACTAAGTCTAAGAATATCAAATACACCAAAAAAAGAATAAAATGGTATGTGTTCGAAAAAATAGGACATTATGTCATGACGAGAGAATCCAACACGAGCTTGAATGAATAGCTCACCCTGGAACCTGATAAGATGGAAACTGACTAGAGCTGAGGGCAATTCGAAGTCATTGGTACACTCGATGCACTCCATAAAAGGAAAACAAAGAAAAACACAAGTAGGGCTCAGTACAGGGCAACATGTACTGAGTAGATATCATCGGCCAACCCAAAATAGAAACTAATATACAATGAATAATAGTATTAACTTAATTATAGCACTTAACATGTGTTAAACAACAAACAACATGAACAAGTGTCAACAACACTAAAGTAAGTATGTATAAGTCAACAATATCAAGATCACCCATGAGGACTCATGCCTCCAATTAAACTATTTGAGGTGTTGAGTTCTTTGAGATTGAGTACATTCCGTTAATTCCATATCATTTTCCCTTAATGTTTTAGTGTTGGAACGTGACACTCCGATCCAATTACACTGTGTCAAAATGTGACATTTCGATCCAAGAATACCATGTTGGAACGTGACACTCTGATCCAAGAATACCGTGACGAAATGTGAAACTGCGATTCAATTATACTGTGTCGTAACGTGACACTCCGATCCAATTATACCATTATTTTACCATTTATTATCAGCACTTTCAATTCATTGATAATATTTCTTCAAGCCTTCTTTATTCAAGGCATCACTTCGATAAAGAGGGTTCCTGAATATAGATTTCACGGTCTCGGGATTTCAGACCAATCACAAAACACACAACTAAGTCACACACAACCACACAATCAAGCACATAGAAAACGTCACAATATCATTCAATGCATATCAATTACTATTAAGAGTTTACTATCAAATATCATAAACCATAACCTACCTCCACTGAAGACTGAAGTCAAGCAAGCTATTTCTTCAACGTCTTTCCTTTCCTTAACGCCGTTGAACGTTTTCAATCTATCAAGTATTCGTAATTGTAAGTTACCAAGTCTATAGACATCCACATTATCATATGTCTAACCCAAAAATTCACCCAATATTATAATCAATTTTCCTATCGTCCAACCATAAGGATAAGTCTTAATTCTTCCATTGATATAACTTTAATGATATTTAACTAGTGCAATACACTTAATATTTAAGCATATATTTTCATGTACCAAGACGTAATTCATAATAGGATAACTTTAAGAAAAATCTAAAATTTACCCAATTTACATGGGAATCACAATTAACCTGCATACATGCAATATGCAGGACACCACATTAGTAAACTCATAATTAGGCCATAATTTACCTTTAGTGTATCCTAATTTTCCACCAATATTAACAATTGAAGCCACTGGTATCCTAATTTCCCACTAATATTAACAATTGAACCCACTGGTTATGAGACCAGTGGCACACTTGCAGCAATAGAAACCCACTTCAATTTTACCAAAGACAGCACATGCATTAACCCTCACTTTCTTTAGAAATTCCTAGGCCATCATTAGTAGCCATCCATTTGCAGAAATTGTCCCCTAATTCATTCTCTATCAATTATATAATATAAATATATATATCCTCCACCCCACATTTTCTTATAACAGCCACCATATAAATAACTAATTATACTTATTCGATGTTACAAAAGAACTATAACATTAAACAATTAAGTAGCTAATCATAAACAGAAAAACGAACCCGCAAAAGAAAAAATGCACAATTGCTCTTTAATGTCGCTATTTCCTTGCCTCAAATCCTTACTCTTTTTACAGATCAGTTATTACCCTAATTGTATGTATATCTTAAAATTATAAGGAAAAATTAGTAAATTAGTCAAAAAAAACTAACATATTTAGTAAAAAAATCTCCTTATTTTAAAAATATTAGTAAAAATATCAAAAATATCATTATTTTAAAAAAATAATGTATCCTAAGTCACTTTCTAATTTCTCTCACAAAGCACATGTTTCTAGTAAAAAAAAAAACAATACATGTCTCTCAATTTATCCTTACCAAATTTTAAAAAGAATAATTTATTTTATCTCTCTAAAATTTATCTCTTCCATTTTCCC
The DNA here is from genome assembly GCF_001406875.1 of Solanum pennellii. Taxonomy (NCBI): domain Eukaryota; kingdom Viridiplantae; phylum Streptophyta; class Magnoliopsida; order Solanales; family Solanaceae; genus Solanum; species Solanum pennellii. The sequence continues at coordinate 38,234,322 of NC_028638.1, forward strand.
CTATTTTTCAAATTCTCCATATCACGTTTCCCCCACTTTTCAGATTCCCCATATCACTCTTCCCTTTTTTTTTTTGTTTCAGAAATTGAATTCTTAACAATATCATTGATTAAGGTATTCATCTTTATTCTATTGTTCGATGTTTTCGTTTGAAACTTTTAGATTTTTGTGTGTTTTTCAATCTTTCTATTTTCAGTTAAGAATTTAAATAAAGAAAAAAATACAAAAATTGTAATCCAATTTCTGATTCAAAGAGGAGTATAAGAAGTATCACATATAATCATCAACTTTTGGGAATTTTGTCTCTTTGATTTATGCATTACTCTAGAATTATTTGAAAATGTAGTTTGTGCAACTAAAATGGTTCAAGATAGAAGATCTAAGTTTCTTTATGATTCTACCCGCATTCAAGTTCAAGATAGTAATATTAAAAGGGTAAATACACTATTAATAAAAGAAAAAAAAATTGGTGTAGAAGATTTCGAAAAACTTGTTGAAGACCAAATTGAGAAAGAACAATTTTCTATTAGTTTGTTTTGTATTTATAGTATATTTTAGTATTTGGTATTCCTTCTCAAATTGTATTCAAAACACTGATTTGTATTTATTAAAAATCTTATGTTGCATAGTTTAATGAATCTTGTATTTGTCCCCAATTTGTATTCATCTCAAAAGTATGTCAACTAGTTACGTATTTTATTTATAAGAAGAACAACTTTCTATTAGTTTATTTGTTTTTATAGTTTTTCTTCAAATTTTTGTATCTAGACTCATTTTTTATTCAAACTGGTATGAATGCTATTAACATTTGTTTTTATTTAAGAATGATTGCAATAAATATTCTCGTACTCTTTTTCAATTTTATATTTCATTCTCACTTTTCCATCATATTATTTTTGTATTTTATACATCATTACTAAATAAAATATAAAAACTAGAACAAATACAAATACAAATATATACATATACATATATATATATATATATATATATATATATATATATATTGGAATGAATACGACTTAGGAAAGGAAACAAGATTCTGAAGAGAAAAATAAATACACAGTTTAAAAAATAATGAATACAAATATATTTTTTAAATAGATACAAATTTATTTTGCATACCTATTGGAATGAATACAAACTAATAAAGAAATACAAGTTTTATTATACAAAATACAACATGAAAACTAGAATGCATACAAATATAAATGGTATACATATTGAATGAATACAATTTAAGCAAAGATACTAAATTCTGAAAAATAAAACAAATACACTGTGAAAAAAAATATGTCAAATAACAAATAAAACTATAGGTGTTCAAATTTCTAAATTAAAATTTTTTCAATTTAAAATATAAAACTATAACGTATTTATCATAAAGTTTCATTACAATAATTAGTGAAAATTGAATATTGAATTTTTGATTTTGTTATTTTCATAACAATAATTAGTGAAAATTGGATATTGAAAATTTAATAGATGTGGTACTTCTTTACTTTCGTGATTTTCATAAGAATAATTAGTGAAATTTGAATATTTATTTTGGTAAATAAAAGTGTTTAGAAACAAATAAGATTAAGAAAATTGGATATTGAATTTTTTTAAAACAATGGTGAGTGGTGTATTTTTTATAACATTGTAAAATAAAAAGAAAGAGATGGAAGTAGGTGTGTTTTGATAAATTGTAACTTATGAGACTTTTAAGCATTTATTCCTTTTTAAAATAATTCTCTTCCTTAAATTTCTCTGTTATATAAAAATTCTATTCATTAAAAAAAAATAATTAACAAAAACATAAAGATACATAACAAAAATAAATTTTTGACATTTTTACTAAATATTGAAAGTGTTGCTAATGAGTGCTCTTAAATGTTAAAATATTGACATTTTGAAAAAATTTCCAAATTATAAAGGGGTAAAAGTGATCCATTATTTATTTTACTGTTATTTTTTTTAACCACCAACTAACTTAATTATAAAAACTATCCCACTAATTTCATAATTATAATTATGAATAGTTCAAAATATCCAATTAAAACCTATTAAAAAATATTTGCTTTAACATTCAAAACGATCAAAAGGATCGTTACACTAACAGATGCATCAAGTTAAGACATCTTCGACTAGTTAGGTGTTATTGTAACTTTGCTAGAGGTTTAACTATAGCTATCGACAACTTCCCGCTGTTGGACATTTACTACGCATCAGAATTTTAAACCTTTTCTACAGTTTTTGACCAAAATTTGCAAAAAATTATATTTCATTTTCTTCGGATGATTCTCTTCTGTCTATTAATAAAAAATTCTCTCTTCTCTCCCTTTTTTTTTTTATTTTAATTATATTTTGCTATTATTTTCTAATTAAAGAATTTATATTTATATAATACAAAATTAGTCATCGAGAAATTTATTTTGGGAGTCACATAACCAATATTACTTATATAAGACATTTTATTAATTGGCACGTACACTCAAAAGACCCACGGAATTATTTAAAATCAATTATACAAAAATTATATTAAAACTTAAAAATATATATTATTTCTAATTACGATGCCTAACTAGAGGAAAATATAAAAATACTTAAAAGTAAAATAAATCTCCTTATTAATGAAAGGAAGGCATATTAATTTTTTTTTAAAAAATAATGCAATTTTAAAAGGACGCTGAAATATTATCGAACGATATCTAAATATTACCCTATTAAATTAAACCGATTAAATTGTATTTCCTCTTTAAAGTTCTATTTTCCTCTTTAACTAATGGCACGAAAAGAAGCTAAAATTTGCAAAAGTGAAAATTACTCGTGCTTAAAATCATACTTGAACATTTAAAATAAATATCATCTATTATAAAGAATGTAAATTTTTTTTATATTAGCATCTATTACAATTTTAAAGCGGTGCTGCTATGCTTTTTTTTTCTTCTTAATATGGAGATTATTTTTTTGTACTTCTAAGTTTTTCTTATATTGTGCTCTAATTAGGTATCTAGTAGCAAATATAGATATTTAATATTACCCTTTTCTTATAATCTGTTTTTAAATATTTTTACGATACTCTTTACGTGTTTAGTAATAAAGTAATAAATTGTCTTGCACAAGTGTTTGATTATATTTTGCATCCATACATTCTTTCGCGGTGCATCTCACATTTCATAATTCTTAATTAATTTTATTAATGCATAGTAATAACTGTTAGGTTGTGGAGTCTGATTAATACATATAACTGTTCATATTAAATTTTAGGTTGTACTATTTATTCTCTATTTATTCTCTGTAACCAAAAATACTCGTGATTTATTAATATATATACTCCACCACCGTGGAAGTTTACTCACGGAGTGTTATCACGAAATATTGATTTTTCTCTTTTTCTCTCTAGATCTCTCATCTCTTTCGCTTAAAGTTCTTGTTTTCTTCATTCATCAAGTGTGTGTGCATAAATTCGATCCTAACAATAACTTGCTAAAAATGAGACATTATAAAAACGAAAACTAAAATAACCGAACTATTCATAAATGATTCAATCATTTTATCTTCATCTATGCATAGAAGAATTTCATGGTACAATGTTTTTTTTTAATAACAACTATTTATCCAGTGAAATTTATATTTAGTAAATAAATTAGTTGATTTACCTTATTGGAAAGTGCTAAATGTCTACAAAAATTGACCAGAGAATTAAAAAATTATAATATTTTTCTTATTTTAAACAAATTTTTTTTCTTTCATTTTTTAGTTTAAATATATTAAAATTACAAGGATAAAAATATTTAAAAAGATTAAAATTTATTCTGGCCAAAAAGATTTTTCCAAACTTATTTGTATGTACTCTAATCTCAATCGATACAAATAAGTTTTTTTTTTTAGACAAACAACGAGTTTTCATCTTTTTGGTAGAAAATTTTACATTTTTGTTTTTTCATAATTATTTCTTGTTCATTTATTATTTTTTCATAAATTAAATTGATCTGATGCAATTTAAGTTTAAAAATTTATAAAATTAATTTTTGTAAAGCATAAATTGTTACATAAATTAAAACAAGGAAAATAAAATGTTTATTTAAATTCGTTAAATGCTTGTGGGGTAACCTGTACTTCATTATCATTACAATACTTAACTTTTTTCAATCCAAATATTATATTGGGGGTTATTTTTTAACCCAATTTAGATAAATTGCTTAAAATAAACTATGGGGTTTACATCCAACAATAATGCTAAAGTAACGCCTGCCAGAATTGAGCCAATTAGTTGAGCTATTATGTACACTGGTGCCTGCATCACATGAATGTGATGTTAATTAGTTTCTTCATACACTAAAATTAAATCTAGCAATTTTACCATATGATTTTATTTTAATGTCATTTGTTGGTAAATCGAAAAAAGTTACTATGACTGGTACGTACTAATTTCCAGGGGGAGCGACGAAAGACGGTGAAAATGAGAGTTACAGCAGGGTTAAAATGAGCTCCAGAAACTTGTGCCATGGAGTAAACCATGACCATAACAACAGCTCCCCATGTCATGTTTATACCTCCAAACGTTATGCTTTCATCATCTTGCAGCTTATACATTGCTACTGATCCACACCATGCAAATATTATCACGTAAGCCCCAATCGCCTCGGCAAATAACTGCATGTGTGCAATGATAAATTTTTTAAAGGTTGAATCTAATCAAATTTAAATTTTGAATTCGTCTTAAAAGGACCATACCTTTTGTGCAAGTCCAGCATTTGAACCAAGTCCTATGTTTGTATGAGATTGGGACCCAAATATATTGGCTGTTTCCATATTATGGTGATTTCTTCTTCTCAATTACCATCAATTTTTGGCAACCATTGTGGATATCATATAAACAAGACATGAAAGTATAAAGGGAATATGAAATTTCCTAAAAGAAAATTCTTATTTTTACCAAGGTGAGGATATTAATTATAATTAAAGATATGATGAATAGTTGAAGAATTTGTTTGTTCCATCTGCTGTATATTAGGATCTCTAGGGTCCACAGTGTTTCAAACTTTGATTTAGCCCTCTGATGTCACGACCCAAAACCGGGGCCGCGACTGGCACCCACAATTTCCCTCCTATGTGAGCGAACCAACCAATCTAACCCTTATCATTTTAACATATATCAACAGAAAATAATGCGGAAGACTTAAACTCATTAAATAA
>NC_028638.1:38242181-38247316 GCF_001406875.1 Solanum pennellii
TTGCAACGGGAGCTTACGACGGCTCGTCGTGGATGTGACGGCACGTCCTGCAGGTCCGTCACCGATTACAGAGAGTCGATTTTCAGTACCCAATTTCAGAATTTCTAAGTATGCTGAAACGGGACATCTGTGACGGGCCGTCGTGCCTATGACGGTCCGTCGTGATGTCCGTAATCTTAGCCAGTTTTTCCAGAAATAAATCTGCTGCTCAAAACGACTAAACAGGTCGTTACATCTGATTTACTTTGAAGTATATATTTATACTCATCTTTTGGTTCTTTCATAAATACAGTATGGTCCTCATAAAAAAAACTCCATCCATCCCTTTTAAACATTCTCTGTATGTCACTAACAAACTATGAGAATGGAGAAGTGGAAACTTTTAACAATTGTATAACCTTCAAATACACAATCTATGTTACAAAGATCAAACTCTGAAATTGTATTCTAAGACCTTGTGAGTTTTTCCCAAAATTATTAACAGTAACCAGTCACCTGGCGCCTATTAAGAAGGACCCGGACTGGCATTCTTTCATATCATCTGATATTTTCCAAGTACAGAAAATCAAGAGGACACCGGCTCATAGCGCAGGGGAAGGAAGAGAACGAATCGAGTCATGAGACTCAGGCATTATTACTCAACATAGGTGCAAGGCGGACAAAAGTAAACACTGTTTAGCATACCAACTGAATTGGCTTTTCTAACTCTCTTTGAAACTTGAAATAGACAAATCAGCTGGAGTGCATATCAGTGCCCTTTGCTGTAAATGTCTCAAACTTTGCTCCATACTAATTTGTACCATCTCAGCAAGCATGTCCTTTGTTTTTCCTAATTGTTCGTCTCCATCTATCTGACAGATAATATTGGAAACAATGTTCTCCAATGTGTCAGGTTCAAGTTCAGAATTAGGATAAGGAGTGTCTCTGAGCAACCTCAAAAGTGTTTGCGCTTTTGTTTGAGACTTGGGTGTTCCTTGAACAGTCAGCTCAAGAAGCCCAGGAATTACGCCTTCTTTCAGAATTGTTTCCCGGTATTTACAGCGGTCACTCTGACACATTGCTAGTAGAGCACCTACAGCATGTTCTCGGCTTTGAAGAGATCCACTTTCAAGTACTTCTACTACTGCAAGTACTCCTCCTTCTTCAGACGTCACTGCAGTCCTACCCTCCTCATAACACACTAAAGATTCTATAAGAGCCATACATTTCTCAGCAGCTTTTGAGGACTTTTTACAGGATTTAAGCAAATCAATAATGTAATGTATGGGCTCTGTCTGAAGGATCAAGTTTAAGTTGCCTTGATAAGTTGCCAGGTTGTAAAGAGCCATCACTGCATCAACCTTGGCTTGTGAGCTTCCTTGTCTTAGGACATCCACAAGTCGAGGAATGACACAAGAAGCACTAATTATGGGTTTTGTCACAGAAGAAGCAGATAATGTAAGCAATGAAGCCGTTGCATGATCCTGTAGAGTTGAATTCTCTGATTGAAGAAAGCATATGATGGGTCCCAATGCACCAGCATTGATGATACTTATCTTGTTTCTGGTAGATAAGGGAAAAAAAATAGTCAAAATCAGAACTTTGTTTAGTTTAGTTTAATCATTCTGGAATACTGTTAAAAATTGGCAGTCATCACTTCCGAATCTTTCTTTAACGGCTCACAAAGAACAACTAATCCAGATAATTTACTATTGTAGAAAGGATAAAATCAGGTACAAAGTGCAGATAAGTGACAAAGCTCTTCTCATGCATATACACCCAAATGAACAAATTCTATACTGTTTCCATTAGCTCAGTGGAATTGGAATGTGAACTTGAAAGCATACAAGGTACTACACATCTACTGACAACCTTCCTATTCCAAGTTAGAAATAGAAAATTATAACTATGGGACAAATGCTCACTGAACTTAAATTGATTTTCTCACACAAATCTGATCCAAAGATTTTGATGGATGGTAGAAGGTGTATAAACTTCATTGGGGAGAAATCAAGGGAAGCAAGCAGCGGAGGAACTTAACTTAAAGCTTATAATTTGAAGGACAAACAGTTTCATGGTCGTGGGCTACGATTATGGCATTGATGCAAATGTTTAATTCTTTAGAGTTAACCAAAGTCGTCTTCATTCGTAATTTACTATTTAATAAGGGATCATAGAATAACTATAGAATGATAGTGGGTTCGAATTAATTCCCCGAAGCACTCATTGGATTGTCAAACATGGTGCATGCCAGCGAGAAGAACTAAATCTATTGAGATTTGAGATACGGAGCTATATTTTTGTTACTTGAGATGAACAAACAAATAAAGAGTGAATATCAACTTTAAATTGTAAACAGTAATCCCTGCTTTCTCAAAAAGTAAATAGTAATCACTTAATGGATAACTCATTTACTTTAGGATCAAATTCTGATATTTCCCATACTCTATTATAAAAAGAACTAGTTCTTTCAGTAATCTGTACATTAGCACTTCTAAATTCTTCAACGCGTTATCGTTATTAAAACAGCAGTAACCATCCTACATGAGAATATTTTAACAAAGAGTAGAATCTCCGTGAGGGGTTGACTAAAAAGCATTTCAGGCGCATATATATGCCTTCAACTTTTTATCAACTTTAATGTTTACATTAGGGACAACCAGTATTATAATCACTAATGGGCGGGCAATCAGAAGTCTGAAACTATTGAATTTGCCAAGAAAGTTTATTCCAGATTATATAAAATACCATTGGTAGCTTCTTTTATATGCAACTTAAGTAAATGATTTTCCACTTCAAGAATTGGACAGAGAAACACAATTGCATCATGGATCATGTTGAACACTTCCTCCAAATAATCATAAAAAAACATTAAAATTTCCAACTTCAACCATGCATTGAGCTCTAAAAGTATAGATCTTAAAGTTCTAATCTTTTCAACTGGAATCTGAAACTATTTTGAAGGCATTAACCAACAATATTCAAACATGATTTCTACCAATTGAAAACTCTTGTTTCTGTGACTCTTTTAGTTGGAACTGGAATTGACACTAGGAATTTTACTCCTCCTTACATTTTGCAGCAATAAGACAGAGCAGAAAAAGAAAACAGTAAATATAAGATGAGTGATCATGAAAAAGAAAAACCAGAAGAAGAAACACCATCTTCACATTCCAATACTCCGAACCTGAGGAAAATATGCACTTGTGGAAATGAGGAGCGACAGAGTGATCAACGTCTAAAAAACTAATAGGAAAACATTAAAAACAGCCAAAAATTGGCACGGTGAATTCACGAGAAAAAAGTTGATAATTATCAACCCTTTCATAATTCAGGAAGCTCCAATGTGCCAACTATATCCAGTTTGCACAGGATTGAGAATTCACTAGCATTTGACAGGCCAGTAAATTACCCAATGATTTGTATACACAAAAAGAATAGTGGGATCCAGGACAGTCGACATATTTTATTGATACATCAATTCCGACATGATTTTTCAGTTTTTCTGAGATATATATCATAAAAAAAGAATTACATATTCCTTTGAGTAATCTGTACAGCAGCACAACAAAATGGCACAACGCGTTACTGCTATTATGAATAGCAGCAAGCCAGCAATTAGGACATTAGAATATATTTTACAAAGAGTAGAATTTCCCAAAGGGGTCAACTTAAAAGCATTTCGGGAATATATGCCTGCAACTTTTATCAACTTTAATGTTCACATCAGAAATAACCATTATTATAATCACAAGTCTCAAACTATTGAATGCGCCGATATATTTATTCCAGATTATCCAAAATAGCACTAGTAACTTATACTTTATGCAACAAATGCAAACGAAATTTTCTACTTCAAGAATTAGACACAGAAGCACCACTGCATCGTTGATCATGTTGAACACTTCGTCCAAGTAACATAAGAATCACTAATATTCCTAAACTCTTTTAGTTTAGAACTTAGCTGGACACCAGAAATTCTTATCTTGCTTCCATTTTTGTAACAATTAGACAGAGTGGGAAAAAGAAAACAGTAAATATAAGATGAATGATTATGAGAAAAGCAAAAACAGAAAAAGAAAAGCAATACACTGAATCCGAGGGAAAATTGCACTTATAGAAACAACGAGCAACAGGGCAATTCAACGTCTAAAAATAGGAAAACATCAGAACAGCCAAATTATCACCAGCTCGAATAGACCAACCAATTCCAGTTTGCAATAGAATTGAGAATTCATGAGAAATACCTTTCATCTTTAACAGCGAGATTGAGGAGGGCAAGTAGAGCGGCTTCCTTAGACTCAAATGAGTTAGAATGAAGCATATGAACAAGTGATTTCACGGCGTTAGAGAAATAACGGCGGTAACGTTTGGAAGTCTTGGTGAGGCGCCGAATTTCCCTAGCTGCCTGAACTTTCAAAGTGAGGTCATCGGATTGTATAAGAAGAAGGATTTCATACAACGTCGTTTTAGGAATATTATCGCCTGTGGTGTAGCTGTCACCGGCTACAAGTTCCATCGGAAAAGTAAATAAAATTAATGCGAAAATCACTCTACGGAATTTAATCAGACGAATTTGTAGAGAGAGAAAGACTCAAAGAGAGAAACGTAAGGTTAAGAAGAGAAGAAACATGGCCACCGGCGCCGTGGCGTTAAGTAAGAGTTACAGAGCCCCACCCACCCCAGTGGGGACAGCCACGGCGACTGTGGGGTTCCAACGGTTTTTGTTAGTTCGTTTTTTCATCAGTACTAATACCATTACTTAGGGATGCTAATGACATAATTAGGATATTTACCCTTTTAATTAAAAAAAATAATCTAAAAAGTCTGAGGAATTGTATCTAATTGGTCGAGTTAATAAGTTTCGGATATAATAGATAAGATACATTTTATTGTACTTTATGTTCATTTTTACTTATATATTTTGCATGATTTTTAAATATAATAATTGATATTTATATTAATTAATTGATAAATAAGTAACTGTAAGTAAAATATGAAAAAAGAAATATTTTTTACTTCATATAGTAAAGAATCTATTTTCAAAAAATAATAATTTTTTTACCTCATATTACTAAAAGGGAAAATCTATTTTCGAAATAATGAAAAAAATTAACGGCATACGCATAATCTTTTCCATGTCGTGCCACGATTTA
>NC_028638.1:38248096-38261302 GCF_001406875.1 Solanum pennellii
TATATATATATAAATCAAGAGAAGAAAAAATAAATAAAATAACTTGACGCTCCTAAAATGTATATTGAATAAACTTTATCCAGGGATTTCAGATTCACGTTCCTCTGCAAGAAATTGAAAATTGACTAACTCAATCGCGCACACTTCATTATAAAAAATTACACTATATTGTGGATATCTTTTTTATTTTTTGTTCTTTAATTTTATTATATAACAAATTTTTCCAACAAAGTCATGTCCCCTTGGACCTTTCTAGATTTGCTCCCGAGTAAAAAACTGAACGGAAGGAAGACATTAATAGTGCTTTGTTTTCTTGAGATATAATAAAAGTAAAAATCTATTTTTGAAATAGTGAAAGGAGAGAATGTCGATGTGTTTGAGATTAAATTAATAAAAAGTTTAAAAAATTTAAAATTTAAAATTTTAAACGTTTCATTATATTTTATAGTTATAAATTATATTAGTAACAACGAAATAAAACTTATACTAATATTGTTGTTTGTGTAAAACTAAAGAAAATATCACACGAAATAAAACAAATGGAGTGACTTTAATTGTCGATCATAAACCTAATACATAACTTGACACTACTTGCACATGTTTGTCGATGTCCTTTCTTTACTTGTCTAGACATTTATTTGTTAAGACAAACATTGGAGGGACTAAGTAAAATGTAATAAACAAAAGGGGAAAAAAGTCAAAAATACCTCGTAATTTTATTTTATTGGATAACTATATTTTTATCGTTAAATGAAGTTATTCTTATCACTGTCGTTACTAATTTCATCATTGTGCTCCTCAATTGGATGAAAAGCCTCAAATCAACTCAAATTATTCAATTTTTATCCGATCCAATTCACTCAATCATATAATCCATTTCTTTTACCTAAATAACTTTGTTTTTTGGACTTATTAAGCAAATTGAGGAAAGTAGATGGATGTTCTTTTCTTGTGTGTCAAGTGATTTCTCTCTTTTTTTTTCTCCGATAAGGCAACTACACGTAGGAATGGTTAGGGCACTTCCTTTAGGCTAAATAGTTTCTTTTTTCCTTTTAATAAAGAAACATCCAATGATGCCATGTGATCCATAAGCTTTCTCAAACCCCTCTTAATTATTGCGTCTCTTTTAATAATTTCGTTAGCCCAATATGTACTACCACTCCACTAGTATCGCAATGATGCAACCAACCATACTACTTTTTTAAAGTAGACTAACTGTTTTTATATACATCAGATTGTGATAGAGTGGTAAGCATTTAGTCATCCTTAGTTAAGAGGTTTCGACTTCAAGCCCCTTGGATACAGAGTCGTCTTTGTTAGGAAGTGCTTTATCCTCCAATGTGGAACTTCTTGGCGCGAATCTGGATTTAGAAATGCCACATTTAGCACTTAAGGGTGTGACCTAAGTGATTATTTTCACCTGTTTTAGCTTTGGTGAATAGAGTTAACTGGTACTTGTTGTGACCACATTTAGCAACTAAGGGGGCATCCAAGGGTGTGACCTAATGGTCAATGAAGTGATCGAGAACTATGAGGTCTCAGGTTCAATTACCTTTAACTTACGCCAAAAGGTGTCAATACTTATATATATATATATATATATATATATATATATATATATCAAAATTTGATATATATATATAATATAATTTTTTGATGAAAGAACGTGCTTGACACCCCTTGAGTAAAGGTGGTTCCGCCCCTAGTGGTGAAGTAAGGTGATAAATATCCCGCGAATTTAATCAAGATTTCCACCCTTTTTCTTTTCCAAAAAAATGTCTGAGACAGTGGCGTCAGCTTCTTCTTTGTCCTCCTTGCATCTGCTTCTTTTGTCCTTCAGCTTCGGCTTCTTCATCCTTTTTTTTTTATTAAAAAAATAAAAAGTCATTGGCGTACCGCAAATCTGAGTTATTTCGTGCGAAATTATATATCAAAAGACTTAAAATATCAAGAAGACTTTACATCTAAAATTTGGGACAGTATAAAGGTGTTTTGAGTTGATCAAGAATAAATAGTCAATATATATTTTATGTATATTCGGTATATATCACATGTATAGTTATTTTATGTTTAGTTTTTTGAGTGTATTATAATGTATAATCCGTATATATTTCTATAAAGTTATGCTATAGTTATTTTTTTGAGTGTATCATAATATATAGAGTGTGCAACTCATGTATAAGTAAACTATATTGCATAGTTAATTTATACTGTACTTTTTATGACTTTGGAGAGTTATATACTTCCTAGATTTTTGATTATTTCTTATGTAAATAAAACATGACTATATTTATTGTAAACTAAGTAATTATTTTTTATTGTATATATTTAAAACCAGCCAAAAGAAAATGACAACCCAAGAGACAAATACTTAATCAAATAACACAAAAATTAAAATCAAGATAAGGCAATATCCTCTATTAACATATTATACTCTCTAAACAAATAAAAAGAAATGCTACTAAGAAGCAGTTAATATTGAAGTAAATTTGCTAATACTAATCATGTACTAATAGGATAAGTTCTGAACTTAACAAATAATTAATAAACATTTTGAATCAAGTTAATTAGAGAAGACTTACCTCATAATACACTTGAATTGATGATTCGAAAAATAAAAATATAATTTTTTGATCGAAAAGATTTGTGAGGATACCCTCACATCCCGTTAATAGAACTAAATATGCCACAAGAAACAATTACTAACCAAAACTGAATAATTGAAACGACACTATGTGTGAGAGAGAAAGAACAAAATTCACATGATATATGGTTGGATGTGGTTCATTCAAATTTAAATTATATTGAATATATATAAAATTTGAATTTCTTAAATATAAAATTAGAAGTTGATTTAGTGCATCTTGAGAATCCAAATTCAAATCTCAAATACTATATTTTTACTTTTCAAAATTTTTAATGAAAATTTCTAAATCTATCACTAATCACGAGTACACTTAAAGTTAATTTTTAGAATTAATCAATGCATGTATGATCCAAACGATATATTAAAAACCAGGTGTATTAGCTGGTACCATGTGCATGATACGATTTACTATAATACTATTCACTTTTGTTAGTTTAAATGATAATAACATTTAATTTAATTAGTAAATAAAGACAATTAGATGGAGTACTTATTTATCATTTATTTCATCGATCAATTCAAAGATGGTAGCCTTCATTATCCAAACAAAAGATTTTAGTCTGTTCAACTTGAAAACCAGGACCAATAATAATACTATAGTACTTCGTGTCTTTGTCCCTTTCATTGCAAGAGTCAAATTACCTATTTTTTGGGTGTGAAGTTTCAAATATAATCTTTATGTTTTTTAAATTAAAATTTAAAGTTACGTAAATATAGTTTAGATTATGATAATTAACAATTGTTTTAAATATTTAAAAGTATATGAAAAAATTGATGGACAAGGAAAAATTCCTTTCACTTTTTAAATAGTAAATTGTGTCCTATAAGAATAGAGTAGTGCATGCAAATTATTTATAGTAGCACATAATAGTAAGAGAAAAATAACAATAATTGTATTAATTAGTTTTTGTAATAGATCTTAATTAAACTAAAATAACAGTGATAAAAACAAGTATTTATATGTGGAACATATAATAAAACATGAAATTGCAGCTGATAGCGAGCCAAAGGGTAAAGGAGAAATGCATTATTCATCGAAGAACAATAGTAGAAGATGTTAGCGCAAAATATTGGTCATGACAGTTCTATTTATTCTTAATTAAAGTTTTAAAATTTCGAGTCCATACGAATAGGAAAAATCCTATAAAAAGTATCTCCTTAAAAATTGAATCTTGCAATACGTAAAGTCAAATTTAATTAAATGCATCAAATAAGAAATAAAAATAATTAAAAAAAAAAAAGCAGACGTTAGCGCAAGTGTTATGTCACTAGGTGAGCGAGCATATAAGGAACATGTATAAATAATTGTCTTTAACGGAAAAAGCCATATTTGCAAAAAATTAATAGAGATCGTTATGTCATCCCAATCTATTTGTTTTAATATTTTTTCTTTGACAACCTAATTAAATTTTTTTAATGAACACATAAATAATTGCATGCATGGATTTGGCAATTTGTCCAACTCTGATCTTCTCGTAAAAATCAAACCGACTAATAAATCGGATCGAAAATTTTTTATTGGATTATTGGCTATTGGATTTTTAATAGGTTTATAAAAAAATTATTGGACTATTGGTTCGATATCAGTTTTTACTATTGGGTTATCAGGTAGACCAATAACCCAAAAATACAATAATAATTTTTATTTTATCCTTCCTAATTATTCAATATTAATAATTTCATATATAATTAGACACTATAACTATAACAAATTATTAGCACTCTACCAACTTCACACTAGGCCACTTTAGTAGCTTTTACTGTTTATTCAAAACCTTTTAAGATTAAAATAAGGGGTACACAATTGTATCTATTTGATTTTAGTTTTAGGGTTGTTGGACTATTTTGTTTTATTTTTAGTTTTAGTTTGTAAATGTAGATTGTAGCATTTGCAAGTTTGTAAAGGTCCGTAAGATCAACATAATAAATTTCATACTATATTTTGGTGGTAACATGTAATTGTAGTCTTTGTACTATATTTTCTCTTATTGATACAATATCTCATTATCTTTCTTGTTTCATTATATCAAAGCATTTGGAGAAGTGAGAAGACATATAATATTTTACGAACAGTTTTTTATTAGGTAAATCGAAAATTGAACCGATAATGATCAAAAAATTGATAAAGAATATCTTATCGATTTGTTATTAGGTTAGCATATTTAAAAATTGAAAACTAATAAATCGAACCGATAATACATAAAATTGAACCACCCTATGCACACCCCTACCCTCTCCCTATGGCCGTGCATGTGGAATATTCACTTGTATTTAATTTTAATTAATAATTACTACTAGGTTCACCATCTATTTTTTCCCAATGTTTTATTTTTATTTTTATTTCCTTTGATAATGAATTCCCATTAATGTATTGTTTATACGTTATAATTGAATTTGCATGTGAAGTTTATGAACTATAAATTAAATGGTATAATTGAATTTACACGTGAAGTTTATAAAATATTAATTAAAATGATATAATTGAATTTGCATGTGAAGCTTATGAACTACAAATCAGAAATGACCAAAAAATGTCGAACTTATGTATTGTAATATGTTTTTTTTTTTAAAAAAAATGTACAAATTGAACAAAGGAAATAGTTGAAAAATGAGAATGAAGCAAAGTTCACCATCAGCTCACACATCATTGCCATTTTTTATTCTATTACCTACTTAAACTTTTTTATATATGCTACTATTTAATTTAATTGATCTACTCCTTTTTTGTTAGCTATCTTTACATTTTTGCTCTATTGTTTTCCTCAAGAACATAACCTTTGGAATTTTGGTATTAATTAAATTTAAACAAGACGTGGATTAAAAAATAATAATTAAGACGATGAAGTTTTTAATATAACAACTTTCTAACCAACGACAATAAATAATTATCCCTTCTTAGTATGACGTATGACGTATGAATTAAATTTAAATTAACTCATTTTTTCTTAAACTAATCATAAATAATTTAGTCGAAAAGGAGGAACGTTTATTTTTAGATTTCAATACATAATTAATCTCTCAAAGTCTCAATTTCCAAATTTATTGTGCTACTCCCATTGAAAATAAATTAGTTCTAATATCTTGAATAATTAGCTAAAACGTATTCTAACAGTTTTGAATAGCAAGCTACAAGATATTAGATAAATTTTCCTCTTGTATGAATTAGTTCGACAAACTTTTGCTTCTCGTTTTGATTAACTTTTTTTCGTTCGTGTGATCATTAATCAATATCTTTGCTTTTAACTCTTTTTTATATTAGTATAAAACACAGAGTGAATCTCTATTATACAAGAGGGGATTACACATATGCTAACAGATTGAGAAATTTATCTGTAGACATAAGCAAACGATCAAAAATTTAAAAGAGAAAAAAAAAAGATACTATAAAACTCAATACATAAAGCTAATAAACAAAAAATAAATTATATTTTATTTAAAATAATGAAGAAGAAGAATTAAATAAATATTTATACAATCAATAAAGGATTCCAATAAAAACAGTGTGCGTGCGAAAAATAAGAGAAAAAAAAGAGAATTAAAAAAATAATCTACTTTCCAATAAAAAAGGGAATCATGTGGCCATCGCCTAAATTTTTTTTTTTTTTTCATTTTAATTACAAAAAGAACTTTCTAAATTACGCGGGCTATTAATTTTTTTTTTTGGTTAAAAAAAATAAATAAAAGAAGGCTATACATATGCTATACTGTGCGTTAACTCCTAAAATAAGCTAATCAAATTTCCAAATATGAATATTAGGAAACTCCTAGTTTGATTATTATTTGGATTCCTTAAAAGTTTCCTTTATATACAATAAAGTAATTATAACCCAAATACATCATTATATATACACCCATCACTACGACTAATATAAGTTGCATAAAAACACATTATAATTAAGAAGAAAAAATGACTTCTTGTGACAAAACAGAAAACCCAACTTTATGCTCAAGGAATTGTGTTTCGTGTGCAAATTCAAGAAATCATGATGCATATGAAAAAATATATTTATTTCACAAGATGTTTTCTCTTACTATTAGAACCGGAAAAGATGATCCGATGATAAAGACGAAGCCACAAAGATGCATGATTTGCAGAAAGAAGGTGGGATTAATAGGGTTCAATTGTAAGTGCGATGAAGTATTTTGCGAGACTCATAGGTATCCAGAAGAACATGCATGCACTTACAATTTCAAGTCTAAAGGACAAGCGATTTTGGCCAAGGAAAATCCACTATGCAAAACTGATAAGCTTAAGAATAGGATTTAAATCACTATTGTTGATTATGTATCAAATTTGTTATTAATAGTACTACCAAATAGTATAAAGTTGCACTTTCGTTTCTATTATTGTCATGCATACTATTGTTTAATACAAGGTATATAAATTTAAGCCATAATATTCAATTTTTTCTACCTTAATTTATTTTCCGCTCTCTCAATATACATACTTGACCATCCCAAATTGTAAAGTAGTATATTATTAACAGAGATCAAAAGATCTCCTAGTCTCTTTGTTTTAATATTTTTTCTTTGACAAAACTAATTAATTTTTTTTAATGAACAAATTAACAATTGCATGCATGGATTTGGCAAGTTGTCTACTCTGACCCTCTCCCTACGGCCGTGCATGTGGATATTCACTTGTATTTAGTTTTAATTAATAATATTACTAGGTTCACCATCTATTTAATTTTGTCTCAACGTTTTAGTTTTATTTTTATTTTCCTTTGATAATAAATTCTCATTAATGTATTTGTGTATACCC
The DNA here is from genome assembly GCF_001406875.1 of Solanum pennellii. Classification (NCBI taxonomy): domain Eukaryota; kingdom Viridiplantae; phylum Streptophyta; class Magnoliopsida; order Solanales; family Solanaceae; genus Solanum; species Solanum pennellii. The sequence goes on from NC_028638.1 coordinate 38,255,509, forward strand.
AAATTTAATATGTTATAATTGAATTTGGATGTGAAGTTTATGAACTATAAATTAAATGTTATTATTGAATTTGCTCGTGAAGTTTATGAACTACGACTGGACGACGGAACGGGACGTACCGGTACTAGAGCCGTCAATATGGGCTAGGCCTGGTCTAACCGGGATTTAATAGGGATGTGCTAAGATTTTTGGAGCCCATTTAAAAAAAAGGTTTTTTAGTTCGGCCTGGCTAAGCCTGTTGATTTGAGGGGCTTGAGAAATATAGATAGGGCCGACCCGTGGGCCAATAATAATTAATTTAAAAAATTTAATATAATATTAAAATTTAAAATTAAAGAGAGTTTAAACTCAAAATAATGAGGTTAATATTTCTATAGGAAAATTGTATATAATAGCAACCTATTAATTCAAATTAAATGCTATAAATATACTTTGATTTAATTGTACCCTATATATCAAACTATAGCTATTTTCGCCACTCTCCTTGGTGGAATCTCGCTCGCCACTCTCGTTTGGTGGCAGACTCGCTCACCTCTCTCGCTTTTTATACAAACACAAATGTATAAAATGTGTTTGTGTTTGTATAAAGCAAGAGAATATTGTATAAATACATATATTTTCGTTCCCCTCTCCCATATCTCACCCGCCACTCTCCCTAATCTCGCTCGCCACCGTCGCCTCTCAGGCTTATACAAACAGAAAGGAAATGTATAAATTGTGTTTCTGTTTGTATAAAGCGAGAGAAAATTTATATACACATGCAAATATATATATTTTCATCAGATACACTTATAATTATACAATAAAAATGCTCTCATGCCCAGTTTTTTTTGCCTTTCTCTCTTTCTCGTTTTATACAAATTTAAATTGTATATAATTTCTCTCTTTCTCGTTATATACATTTGATTCAATTGTATATTCCTTGCCCATGTCTCTTTTGCCTTTCTCTCTTTCTCATTTTATACAAATTCAAATTGTATATAATCGTCTTATACACTTATAATAATACAACACAAATATTCCCCTACCCAAGTCTATTTTGCCTTTCTCTCTTTCTCATTTTATATAAATTCAAATTGTATATAATTTCTCTCTTTCTCATTTTATACAATTTGTTTTATACAATTTGCTTCAATTTTATATGTATAACAAATTATATATATATATATTTGCTATGGAGCGCAATTATGCAAATTTTGCTATAACATAAAAATATGAATTTTGTGTTTGCTATATGTGAAAATAGTCCTATTTCTATTTATAAATTTATTCTTTTACTTAAAAAAAAAAACTTAATAAATATTATAAAGATGTGTGGATTTGATTAACAAGTAGTAACATTAACATGATGTAATATAATTTTGTCGAAATTATTGATAATATTTATAAATTATAATTTATAATTTAATTTAATAATTATAAATATATATACTTATTTTCAAAAGTGGACTGACATGGCAAGCCCGTAGCCCACGTACTCGTGGATTGGGCCAACCATTTTCTGGACCACATTAAAAATGGGCTAGCCCGGTCTGGCCTGTAAAATGTCAAAGCCTGTATGGATTAGCCCGGATGGGTGGGATAGCCCATATTGACAGCTCTAACCGGTACCGTTCTGGTTCATTCTGGTTCGTCCCCTTTCGGTTGCATACGGGATGGGACGGGATAGTATGAATCGATACACGGAACGGGACAGAACCATGGTTTCGTACCGGTGTACCGGTCCCGGTTCATCCCGATTCCGGTCCGGTCCGGTCCAGTTTACTTAATTTATATTAATTTTTTTATATTTTATATAGTTTATATTTTATATAATTTATATTTCATATTTTATGTAAATTATATCTTATATTTTATATTTTATATAATTTCTATATATTAAAATTAATTACCCACTACACTATCCCCTTCCCTGACACTTGGAAGGCAACGACTTTATTAAAAGTTGCCCTGCGACCTGAGCCCCAAACTACCTGCCCCTGCTGCTCCTAGCTTTTGATAAAGCTGCAACCCCCCTTTCCAATCCAACCCCCCATTCGGCAATCGATTTTCTCATTTTCCCTTCCCTTTTCCCAACGGTCGTTTTAAAATGGAAATATTAAAACGGATATTTTTTTTGTTTTGTAAATCAGAATTGATTTCTAAACACTATATATACATACATAAGTTTGAGAGAATATATATTTCCATTCATAAACTTCAAAGATTTAAATTTTGAAAACATTATTAGACTTTACTTGCAAACTTAATAACAAAAAAAATTTGAAAAATATCTTTAAAATAAACTTAAGTAAAAAATTATACTATAAATTTAAACGTAGAAAAATAAAAAAAAATAATCATATTTTCGTCATCCCGTTTATCCCGTCCCGTTCCATTTCGATCCGTTCCGGTTCGTTCTGATTCCATCCCGGTATATAATGGAACGTGACGGAATCGATTATTCATCCCGATAATTCCAATTCGGTTCATCCCGGTACCGATCAACATACCGGTCAACGCACCCCGTTTCAGTCCGGTACCGGTTCGTTCCGATCCGGTGAACCGGTTTCGGTCCGTTAACCAATCTTATTATGAACTATGAATTAAAATGGTATAGTTGAATTTGTGTGTGAAGTTTATAAACTATGAAGTAAATGACCAAAAAATGAGGACTTATATATTGAAAATAATATACAAATTGAACAAAGGAAATAGCTGAAAAATGAGAATGAAGCAAAGTTCACCATCAGCTCACACATCATGACATTTATTATTCTACTAGACACAAGCGCCCATGCTAGTACGGGCCCAATATTTGTTATTTTTTGTCTCACTTTATGACATAAATAAAATTTAGAGAGTCAATTAAATTTTAATATGATTTTTAAATTATTTAAGTTGTTAATTGTTGTAATTTATAGTATCTTTATCGTAATTTTTAAATAATATATGTTATTTTTCTTGTCCTAATATATGTGACACAAATAGAATTTCAAGAGTCAATATGTTGTTAATTATAGCGTGGAACCACACATATGAAGCTGACGTGTCGGCTGCCTCCTATGTTGTTAAGATGGAATAAATAAGCTGAAATTAATTAAAGATCTTTACTAATTAAAGCACAAATTTTCAATGAGAAAATCTCATAAATCAATTAGTAGATGCAGAGGTCTTTAATTATCAAAAATAATACTTCCTTCGTTCACTATTAATTGTCATACTTTCCATTTTTAAAGTCAAATTATAAAAACTTTGAGTAACATTTTACAATATATTTTTTCATTATATTGATATGCAAAAAATTGCAATATAGTTTTTGAGTATCTAAAATATTTTGTTTAAATATCAAATTAATGTAATTTCCATGACAAATAAAAGTGGATGGAGGAAATAATTAATTTACGGAGAAAAAGAAGCTGAAATTAAAACGAAAATAAAAAATGATGTTGGCAAGGTTTGAACCCCAATCCTTAGGGTTGAACCATCAAGCATACTCTAGTAAGCCAAACAGCTAGTTATCTAAATAAGTACACAGCTGAAGTAAACATCTTGACATTCAGCTGTGTGCTTATTGCCACTTATATATAAATAGTAGAGTGAATAAGCACACAGCTGAAGTAGATATGTTAACCTTCAGTTGTGTGCTTATAGCCACTTATATATAAATAGTAGATTACCTACTTATACTTTTTTTAATATATGCTCCTATTTAATTTTATTGGTACCTACTCTTTTTTGTTGGTTATCTTTACATTTTTGCTCTATTGTTTTCCTCAAGAACATAACATTTGGAGTTTTGGTATTCAAATCTAAACAAGACGTGAACTAAAGAAAATAAATTAAGCGGATACAGTTTTCTATATAACATCTTTCTAACCAACCTATAACTAACAACGATAATCATCCCTGTATTTAGTATGACGTATGAATATAATTAAATTCAAATTAACTTTGGTTTTTCTTAAGCCAATGATAAACAATTTAGGCCTCATTTGTTTTCATTAAGATTAAGACTTATGAATCTGAATACACATTTAAATATTAAGATATGCATTAATATCTAGGTGTTTAAATCTAAATAAACATTTGAATATTAAGATGTTGTCTTTGAATCTGAACACTGAATTATTGAGACTGTTTGTTTTCAATATCTGAATGTACATATGAAATTAAACGTTATATTAACAAAATATTATAAAAATCTCATTTTAGTAAAATAGTGTTTTTTTTTATAAAAAATAATATTTTGAATATTCTTGTTGTAACAAGGTAATATGATTTATCTATTAAGAATTCAACATTAAGTTACATCATTAATACGACTATTCTTTGCACTCAAAAACTTTGAAAATTTAATATAATGCAATGTAAAATAGTTTATATAGAATAGTAATATAATGTTTATGAAAACATTTTATTTATAATGGACATTTGTTATTGTTATCGATCAAATAATTAATACTTTCTTATTTTCTGGAACCGTGCTAAATATTATAGCAAGAAGTGTTGATCAATTCAAATATATTGATTAATTTATGAAAGTAAAAGACGTATATTAAGTTAGTAAGGATAGAGGAAATTATAACAGTAAGCATGTAATTAACATTAATCAAATAAAAAAAAATTATGAGTTGTTGTGATGAAGTTGAATTAAGATAGGAGTCTTATTTTTTAGTTTGAATGGTATTAAGAGTGTGTTATAGATCTGATTCATTCAGATGTATTCAGACTAGTGCTGGCAATTTAAGTTCAGTTTTCACTGACACGCCCAAATAGCCCATCAAATATGGGTTGAAATAGTGATTTTAAGTAGGCGTTTGGCCATGCGATATCATATCATGAGGTGGAATCAACGTTTGGACATGTGAGTTTATGCTAATTTCATCTCATGATTTCATATTATGAGATGTGATTCCATATTCTCCAAAAACCATGATATGAAACCATATGGGAATACCATATCATGATTAAGATATTTTAATACAAAGATTGATCTATAAGTTTATATTTTGTTAAAATAACCCCATGTTTATATCTACTAACCATTTATTTCACATGTAAATAAAATTTATAATCACATCGTTACTTTTAAAAATTTATTATTCTCACCGACATAGAATTTATTATTCTCACCAACATATAGTCACTTTAACTCACACTTCATGATTGTTGAGTAATAAAATCTTGAAGAGCCCGTGAAATGTGTTTCATTTTTACTCAAATATATTGATGAGAAGTGAAAGTTAGGTTGAAACAATTGGAGCTATTTTAATAGTTTTAGAACTTTATGAGATTTTTGTGTTTATGACAAAATATACGACACCAAAATTTCATATCGTATGTCCAAACAAAACTTCAATTTCATCTCATGATTCCATATCATGATACCATATCATTATTTCATATCCTAATATCATATCGCATGTTCAAACGGGCCCTAAATATGGGTAATATTTAGGTCTATACCCATATTTTACCAATAAAAATATGGGTATTTTATAGGTAAATTACGGGTCATATGAGTATTGCAAGTTTTCTCAAAATTTCCAAAAAACCGTCTGCTGTCAAGTTTTAGAAGCGACTTTTCAAAACTTTAACATATGGGTCTCGATTAAAATTTCAACCCTCGACCCCCCATCCCCCAATTTTTTTTAATTTAATTATAAAAAATATTTTGAACTTTAAAATTTTAATTTTTCATCCCTACCCTCGACCCACCCCATACCAGCCCCCTCACCCCCAAAAAAATTATGTTTGTTTTTAGAAAATGTTTTCAACTTCAAAAATTCATTTTTTTCATCCCTACCATCGC
>NC_028638.1:38261689-38264530 GCF_001406875.1 Solanum pennellii
CCTCTCCCCCCCCCCAAAAATAAAATAAAATAAAATATTAAGTTTGTTTTTAAAAAATATTTTCAACTTCAAGTATTTATTTTCACCCTGCCCTGGATCCCCCAACCCCCTATCAACCCCCTGCTCCTCCCCGCTCCCAAACACCAAAAATGTTTTTAAGTTTTTTTTTTACTTTTATAATACTATAAATTAAACTAATTAAATGAAGCATTTTCAACATATTTCATTTAAAAAAAAAGACTAAAATATTTTCTCCATATTGAATTTTAAGTAAGTACTATTTATTTATGAAACAATGGGTAAAATATGGGTAAACTAGTATTTTACCAGTCCCATTTATTATCCAATCAATTTTTACCCATATCAAATATGGATGGTTAAATGATTATCCATTTTATGCTTACCCATTTTCAACCCACCTACATTTGACTCAACCAGCCCATTTGCATCCACTTATTCAAACACATTAGGAGGCTTATAAGGAAAAAAAAATAAACTTAATAGATTGAATCTAAATAATTAAGATTCAGTCCTCAAAAACAAACATACTGAGGTGAATCTAATTGATTAAGATTCAGACCTCCTATTAGTGCAAACAAATGGACCTTAATCGAAGAAAATTCTAAATGATTAAAAGAGGAACGTTTATTTTTAGATTTCAACACATAATTAAACTCTGAGAGTCCCAATTTCCAAATTTATTGTGCTACTCCTATTGAAACTAAATTAGTTTTAATATCTTGAATAATTAGTTACAAGGTATTCTAGCGATCTTGAATAGCAAGTTACAAGATATTAGATAAGTTTCCTCTCGTATGAATTAGTTCGCCATACTTTTACATTTCGTTTTGATAAATTTTTTCCATTCGTGTGATCATGATTTTTAAACTTTGCTTAACTTTTTTTTATATTAGTGAAAAACACGGAATGAATCTCTATTATACAAGAGGAAGCTACACATATGTTAACCGATTGAGAAATTTATTAGTAGACATAAATAAACGATCAAAAATTTAAAAGAAAAAGAAAAAAGAGATATTATAGAACTCAATATGTAAAGCTAATAAACACAAAATAAATTATATTTTATTCAAAATAACGTAAAAGAAGAATTAAATAAATATTTATTTGTAACTATAATATAAAATGGAGTTGAAGTGCCATGCCTCCTTTGGCACTTTAGAGGGCGTTTCAGTATTATGTATTTCATATGTTTTTTTTTCCTAAATTGAACTTAACACAAGCATTAAAAAAATAAAAAAATAAAAATTTATAATTAAAATTAAAATTATATAAAATGTATTAAACTTTGATTTGTGAGTAGGTAAATATGCATGCAATGTCATTTTAATTATTTCGTGATTCCGCCATTTAATTTGTTGTCTTATTTTTAACTTTTTGTATATTTAAAAGTTATTAAAAAAAATAACTAAAAGATACATAAAAAAATTATTTGATTTTTAGAATTTTATCCATGCTACATAAATTGAAACAAAGAAAGTAACGTGTGTTATTTGAAAATGACAAAAAAAGTATTATAAACCTCAATAACTGGTGTTTTAAAATATTTTCAAAAATATATATAAAAAATTGGTCGAATCTTAAAATTTTATTTATGCCATATAAATTGGAAAAAAAAGAATAATACGTATTATTTATAAATTACGTAGAAGATACTATAAATAATAATTAACAACTTAAAATATTTAAAAGATATATAAAAAGATTAATTGACTTTCGTAAATTTTTTAGTGTCAAATAAATTGAGAAAGATGAGCGAACTATAAATCATATTAATGAACCACTTAAGATATTTAGAAGACAAGTAAAACATTTGGTGACTTTCAAAATTATGTCTATGTCACATAAATTGAAATAGAAAAAATAATAAATATTATTAAATATTATTTAAAAACGACATTAACATTAATATAAATTACACTAACTAACAAATTAAAATATTCAAAAATTAAAACGACTCTTCAAATTTTATCTATAATCACAAAATTAAACAAAAAAATAGAATAACATATATTGGGCCCATACAAGCACGGGCTACAATATCTGAGTATAATCAATAAAAGACGCCAGTAAAAACAAACAGTTTGTGTACGGAAAATGAGAGAAAAAAAGAGAATTAAAAAAAAATCTACTTTCCAATAATAGAAAAAAGGGAATCATGTCGCCATCGCCTAATTTTTTTTAATTTTAATTACAAAAAAAAACTTTCCAAAATACGCGGGCTATTAATTATTTTTTTTTAAAAAAAAGGCTATAAATATGCAATACTGTGCGTTTTTTCCTAAAATAAGCTAATCAAATTTCCAAATGTGAATATTAGGAAACTCCTAGTTTGATTATTATTTGGATTCCTTAAAAGTTTCCTCTATATACAATAAAGTAATTATATCCCCAAATACATAATATATATACACCCATCACTATGACTAATATAAGTTGCATGAAAACACATTACAACCAAATATACAATTAAAAAGAAAAAAAGGTTTCTTGTGACAAAACAGAAAACCCAACTTTATGCTTAATGAATTGTGGTTCGTGTGCAAATTCAAGAAATCACGATCCCTATGATGAAATATATTTATTTCACAAGATGTTTTCTCTTACTATTAGAACCGGAAAAGATGATCTGATGATGAAGACGAAGCCTCAAAGATGCATGATTTGCAAAAAGAAGGTGGGATTAATAGGGTTTAATTGTAAGTGCGATAGAAGTATTTTGCGAGATTCATAGGTATCCAGAAGAACATGCATGCACTTATGTCACGACCCAAAACCGGGGCCGCGACTGGCACCCACAATTTCCCTCCTATGTGAGCG
>NC_028638.1:38274530-38296800 GCF_001406875.1 Solanum pennellii
TAGTAAGTTGAGTTATACATTTAATATAGTAATATAAATTGATAATCTAGAGGAGTTAAATTGTTTGACGAACCACGATATTAATTTTGGTGAATTAATTTGGTTTACATTTATATTTTGGCCATTATATCAAATTCAACTTTTCAAGAGATCTTTGGGATGCTATATATATATATATATATATATATATATATATATATACACACATTAGCATTAATTAGGGGAAGTGGCTTTAGCCATTAAGTGTTTCTGTTGTAAAATAATTGACTTAAAATAGGCCCCAAAATGAAGGAGACAAAATTTTAGTCATAACAAGCACTGCCGGCAAGTAGTATTAAGATGTTGTTGATGCTCAGTGATAGTGTTAATTATTAAGGACATTATTTCTAATGGATTAGTATAGTTAAGTTAAGTTTTTCAACTTGGTTCATCATCCAAGGTAGGAATATGATTTCTCGTTGAATTATCTTTATTCTCATTACATCATTATTAGGTTTTGATATATTAAGACAGGTAATTAAATATTAGGTTTATTGTATTATATCAATACTATTAAAATTTTGATATTTGAAGAAATTGGGACTTAATCATAGACTTGAAATTTAGAAAATATGAAACTTGGTATATTGGTTGGTACAAGATTAGAAACTTGACTATAGATTCGTGCTCTATGATTTTGGAATGATTTCGGGATCTAGGCTAGATGTATATCAATATGGATTTCTACATAACGACTTACTTAAGAAACATGCATATGTGATAGATTGTGAACGTGTTGACTCTTTGCGAAAGGGAAGGACATGATCTTGAGGATTTATGACACATGTTCACCATTCGAGGTATGTTAAGACTTTTTAGACTTGTTGAAGGACGTTTTCTCAATTAAAGATAAAAAAATGAAATACCCAAAGGGGTAAGGGCGAAAGATGGGGGTCTCGTATCAATGGTGTGACGGGCATTGGTACGAGTACCAGAATTATAAAAGGGAAAGTTAGTACTATAGAATGTGGGTTATAGTTTGAGAATACCAAAGCATATGGGCATTAGCTCATATATTATTGACTTGAAATCCTTGTGTGAATTTGTTTTCTTTATTACACCCGTATAGTTGTGATAACTGGGGTGATTATGTATTATTCTGATATAAATTGATTGAGGTGCATCATCATCCCCCTTTATTGAAATAATGTTGTGTACATGCATTGACATGAGATTGAGTAAAAGTTGGGCACGTGGAGATCGTCCGTGCTGGGGATGGTGAGATGTTAAGATTATAATTTGGGCACGTGGAGACCGTCCGTGCGGAAATTGTTTGATTTTATGATAGTGCGTTGAGATCGTCCGCACAGACACGTGGAGATCGTCCGTGTCGGTATATGGACCTCGCGAGTCCCCCATGGGTCATGAACTCTCGATGTATTTCCGAGGAGTATCATGTATATACGGTTGAGAGAGTACTGGGTATTTTGAGACACATCATTTCATAGTATCATAGTGCATCGCATCTCATGACATCCTTCATTTTTTATGATTATGTGTTTTATTTGGTGGTTGAAAGTTACTTGATGTTTGATTACCTCTATTTGATGAAACTTGACTGGTAAGTGTAATATAGACTTCTATAATTAAAGAATTAATTTTTCATATATAAACTCCCGTCACTACTTCTTCGTTGTCGGTCAATGAGATATACTGAGTACACGTGATTTCGTACTCATACTACACTTGCTGCACTATTTTGTGGTGCAGATTTGATTTCAAATTTCGGGCACGTTCTTGGAGCTTGAATATGAGTTTGGAATGTCTTGGAGTTGTGGTGTGCTGTTTCTGATATTCTGCGGCCCACACCTTCAGTCTACCTCTATTTAGTAGGTTATTTTGTTATGCTGATAGGATAATTCTTATGTTTAGATTTTTATATTAGTTTGGAATTGTATCATATTGTAGAAGCTCTTGTACTTATGACACTAAATCTTGGGGTAGTTTTATTTATATTCCGCATTTATTTGAATATTTAGTATGTTAGATATTAGTTTGATATTATCTTTCTCACGTTTAAGTTGAATTGGTGATACTTGTTGGTTTGGCTTACCTATCGGTTGGGAACATAGGTGCCATCACGACCCGTGATTTTTGGGTCGTGACAAATTGGTATCAGAGCCCTAGGTTCATCGGTCTCACGAGTACAAGAGCTGAGTCTAGTAGAGTCTTGCGGACCGGTGCGGAGACGTCCGCTACTTATCTTCGAGAGGCTATTGGACTTTAGGAAAGTTTATTCATTCATTCTTTATCGTGCGTGTGTGGTTTGGTTTAAGGTCAAAAATTTCTTGGTTCATTCTCTCATCAATGGTGAGGAGACATTGTTCAAATTTGACCCTTGTGAAAGGGCATGACATTGCGTGGTTGAGAATATATGTCACATGGTTAGGAGAATATCTTGATAATGATTTCAATTCAAAAGAAGGAAATTAACAAGGTTGGAGATAGTAATAATGGTTTTTTTGAGGTATTATTTAGACAAGGATACTAAAATTTAATTAAAATTTATTAGGACAATTTTATGAATCGTGCTTACGATTAGTGAATAATTTAGTAAGGAAAATTATATTGTTGATTTCTTAAAGAGAAGTATAAGGTTTGGAAGATTCATTTGATCAAATAAGAGTTTAGTGATTATGGTAAGGCTAGAGGAGAGATGTTGAGAAAGGATAGAGATATAAAATGTGATCACTTCTCATGACTCTTGAGAGGGTAAGACTTGTATGAATTTTTTTTTATCCTTTAGAGTGAAGGTATACTGAAGATAAATTGAATAGTTCAAGTTCAATGACACTATGACCATGTTGTTGTTTATATTATGGAAGTCACAAGGTTGGTTAAGTCTAATACATCAAAAGATTCTTTAGTTAAGGAATTTTGGAATGAATAGTTGTATGAAGCTGCATGAGGACACCTATAGAGATGTATGCATAGTAGTTATGCGTTGCCAAATAGATCATAGACCAATATAGCAGTGACTAAAAATATTACCTTCATAAATAACTAATTATATTGGGATAATCAAGGTGGTTCAAAGTATCATTCGATACGCTCGTAGTTGACTATAGTTTCATTTTGAGTGTAAGTACATACCTTATTTTGATTTGAATATGTTTTGAAGCTCTTCTTCTATGTTTGCACATATTCTAAATCGGTAGATGATTCTTAGTGGTAGATCGATCGCATCGATCTTATGTTAACTTGATAGTACATGACATGTGGACAAACTTAGTTCTGTTAGATATAAATTGAATTTCTCCATATCATGCATTTTCAGACTATTAGGCCAAGGTAATTACCTAATTATTATTTTTAAGTATTCCTAAGATGAAGTAGCGGGAAACTCCAGTACTTATCCAAGAAGGATATCTCCGACTGTGAAGTCTCATCTAGTAAAAAGATAAAGCCATGTATCAAGTATTAGACTTATGTATGTGATACTAGTGCCAATAATTCTCTTTTAGAATCGGTTCTAGTGATAAAAGAGTTCTTAAACATGCTTCAACTTATGGTGATATTGAATTTAGAATTGGCGTAGAGTTGGAAAATTGACTTATTTCTATCGTTTCTTATCGGGATGCTCCCGCGAAATTGAAATACCAGTAACAAGATAGGTTGAGCAAGAAAATTTGTTAGTTCAAGTATAGTGAAATCAACATTTTTTTTTTGTATGGTGAAACTAAAAGATAGCGTAGTAAATTTCTTTCTAAATGTTCCAAGCTTTTCATTTAAATTTAGTAGTTGAAATATTTAGAATTTTAATTTAAATTATTTAATTTCCTTATAGTAACAATATTTTCTTTATATAATAAGATCTAAGCTATTGAATAAGAAAACATGTAAGTAAAATCAAACTCATAATTATCAATATAAATAAATATTACCATCTAGTGTTATGATTATAACAATGCTAGATTTGCTAATCAATGGTTCTAATATAAGGGAATATTGGTAAGGATATTCTTTTCTAAATAATTTGAATTGGATACCACAATAACTTTGATAATATATAGTAGTATATTCCTGTTGTGCGGAAGATCGTTGGCGTTATTTGAGGATTGTCCTTTAAAATTTAAAGAAGATTAAGATATATGAAAAAAATTGAAGTATGATTTTTTGGTTAGTTTGGTGACATATTTGGAACATACAGTGTTAAAGGAAGGGTTTATGGTTAATTACGAGTTCGAAATTGGGTCAGACCTACTATAGTTACAATATTTATAGTTCTTAAGCTTTGTTGGTTATTATCGATGATGTTCTCGTTCATTGCATCTATATTGACTCGATTGACTTAAAAATAAGTGACAGTGAGCTTCCTAATGCTTAAGACCAGAGTTGAGAGAGGATTTTATCGTATATTAAGATACTTTTTGGATTGAGATTGGTTGGGTATTACTGTAGAAGGAGAATACGATAGTGTATGTTTAAGGTTATGAGGGCTCATGAAAAAAAAAACTATACTACCCATTACTTAGAGTTGGCGATTATAGTGTTTGTACTAAAAATTTGAAGACATTACTTAAGGTGTGCATTGTGAGGTGTCTAAGGGCCATTGTGGTCTCCAATACATGTTCAACTATAGAAATCTCAATTTGAGATAACTAAGATGGTTAGAGTTTCTTAAGGATTATGGAATGACTATCCTTTAACATTGGTGCAAAGATTTATAGAAAATGTGTTAAGTCGAAATGTGGTAGGTACGAATAGTCTAGATTTATTGTAGGTGAGAAAGATTCTTTGACTATGAATGACCCGAACTTATTTGATAACTTTATGAAACTTGATATTTTAAAATTTGGTAGGGAGTTAACTTACATAAAAGTGAGATCGTTCTAATTGAAACAGATTGTAGCTCAACGGTTCGAAGGTGTAAATTTACCCAAGATTTGAGAAACGGTGATACAAGATGAAGCCAATTAGGAGACGATTATTTATGGTAAGATAGTTTTGAGACTAAATTATTGTATTTGTATTTCTCGAATAGGTGATTTGATTAGACTAATCATGTAGTAGGTTCTTAGTTTGAGGTACTCTATTCATTCGAGGGCTACTAAGATGTATCATAACTTAAAGAAAAATTATTGATGGTACATATGAAGATGAATGTACTATATTTCATATATTGGTATTCGAATTGAAAACAAATGAAAAAGTTCACCAAATTTTGGAGTGTGACTCATAGGATATTCATATCTGTGTGGAAGTGAGAGCATATTGCTACGGACATTGTAGTAGGATTACTACATGCTTTGGGTAAGTTTGAAGGTATCTGGATTATCGTGGATAGACTGGAAAAAAAAACATGTACGTACATCTTATACTAATTTAAACTGCTTATAATTTTGAAAAGTTAGCCGTGATCTATATAAGGGAGATAATTCGCTTGCATAGATGCACATCACTATTACTTCAAACTGAGACACACAATTTACATTTCATTTTTTTGGTTCATTTAGGTGATGTTGGATACTCGATGAAATTTTAGTGTCAGTTTTTTTTTTCTCCTTAGCGGAGTTTGGATACAACAAGGGTTGGTTATGATTCGACATTGAAATGACACCATTTGAGACTCTGTATAGTAGAAGATGTTGATAATTTATTAGTTGGTTTGATGCATATGAGGTTAGGCCATGAGATACAAATCTATCGAAAGAGTCCTTGGATAGAGTCCAGTAAATTTAACATAGGTTTCTCATAGCTCAAAAGAGGCAAAAAGAGTCATACGGAACGTTTGTGATTTAGAGTTCATAATTGGAGAACATATTTTGTTGAAGGTTTCACTCATGAAGTGTTTGAAGAGATTCGAAAACAAGGAAAGTTGAACCTGAGTTATATTGTTCCTTTTTATTCTTGAGCTTAACAGTGAGATTAGCTTACAAATTGGCTTGCCACCTGACTTATCGGGTGTTCTCCTTGTGTTTAATGTTTTGATATTGAAAAAGTATCAGAAGATTGGTGCTCATGTGATTCAATGAGATTAGGTGTTACGTGATAGGAATTTGACTTTTAAGGAGGGACCAACAACCATCTTAGATAGATAAATGTGGAAATTGAGGTCAAGGAAAATTGCTTTAGTAAAAGTTCAATGGAACAATTGTGTGATTGAGAAAGCTACTTGAGAAATGGGGTCAACCATGTAGATCAAATATTTGTAACTTTTTTGAGCGTTTATAAACTTTCTATTCTTTTACCGTTCGAGGACGAACGTTTGTTTTAGTGGTAGATGATGTAACGACCTGCTATGTCATTTTGAGCACTAGACGTCCTCTTTTCGTAAAAGAGTCCTTCCATAAAATGTTAAATAGAAATTTTGAATTATTCGTTTAACTATGGTTATTAATCTGACATGAATTTGTTAAATAGTTAATTTATTGATAGATAGTAAATGGGCCAAATCTGAAAATAATTTAAAACCCTTATTTGGCCCAGGTGTAAAATTAAATAAAATAAAATTAAATTAACCAAAACAGATATATTTAGTCTTATTTTCTTCTTTGCTTCTAACGCAAATCCATTGCCGCTGAAATTTTTGAAGAAAAGTCGAACTCAACATCGACAACAATTAAAAAAAAAAAATTCTTCAGGTAAAGTGGTTCAACCTTTTGTCTTACTAGAATAAATCCTTAATAGTAGATATACGTTAATTTACTATTATTTTAAAGGAAAAACTTGTTGGGTGTTGTTGGAAATTGTCGGTTTTATGGAAATTCTTTAGAATCAGACAATTGGTACTGACTTAATATTGAGTAGAGGTTCTCTATTATTTTTTTGGTTAGTAAGTTGAGTTATACATTTAATATAGTAATATAAATTGATAATCTAGAGGAGTTAAATTGTTTGACGAACCACGATATTAATTTTGGTGAATTAATTTGGTTTACATTTATATTTTGGCCATTATATCAAATTCAACTTTTCAAGAGATCTTTGGGATGCTATATATATATATATATATATATATATATATATATACACACACATTAGCATTAATTAGGGGAAGTGGCTTTAGCCATTAAGTGTTTCTGTTGTAAAATAATTGACTTAAAATAGGCCCCAAAATGAAGGAGACAAAATTTTAGTCATAACAAGCACTGCCGGCAAGTAGTATTAAGATGTTGTTGATGCTCAGTGATAGTGTTAATTATTAAGGACATTATTTCTAATGGATTAGTATAGTTAAGTTAAGTTTTTCAACTTGGTTCATCATCCAAGGTAGGAATATGATTTCTCGTTGAATTATCTTTATTCTCATTACATCATTATTAGGTTTTGATATATTAAGACAGGTAATTAAATATTAGGTTTATTGTATTATATCAATACTATTAAAATTTTGATATTTGAAGAAATTGGGACTTAATCATAGACTTGAAATTTAGAAAATATGAAACTTGGTATATTGGTTGGTACAAGATTAGAAACTTGACTATAGATTCGTGCTCTATGATTTTGGAATGATTTCGGGATCTAGGCTAGATGTATATCAATATGGATTTCTACATAACGACTTACTTAAGAAACATGCATATGTGATAGATTGTGAACGTGTTGACTCTTTGCGAAAGGGAAGGACATGATCTTGAGGATTTATGACACATGTTCACCATTCGAGGTATGTTAAGACTTTTTAGACTTGTTGAAGGACGTTTTCTCAATTAAAGATAAAAAAATGAAATACCCAAAGGGGTAAGGGCGAAAGATGGGGGTCTCGTATCAATGGTGTGACGGGCATTGGTACGAGTACCAGAATTATAAAAGGGAAAGTTAGTACTATAGAATGTGGGTTATAGTTTGAGAATACCAAAGCATATGGGCATTAGCTCATATATTATTGACTTGAAATCCTTGTGTGAATTTGTTTTCTTTATTACACCCGTATAGTTGTGATAACTGGGGTGATTATGTATTATTCTGATATAAATTGATTGAGGTGCATCATCATCCCCCTTTATTGAAATAATGTTGTGTACATGCATTGACATGAGATTGAGTAAAAGTTGGGCACGTGGAGATCGTCCGTGCTGGGGATGGTGAGATGTTAAGATTATAATTTGGGCACGTGGAGACCGTCCGTGCGGAAATTGTTTGATTTTATGATAGTGCGTTGAGATCGTCCGCACAGACACGTGGAGATCGTCCGTGTCGGTATATGGACCTCGCGAGTCCCCCATGGGTCATGAACTCTCGATGTATTTCCGAGGAGTATCATGTATATACGGTTGAGAGAGTACTGGGTATTCTGAGACACATCATTTCATAGTATCATAGTGCATCGCATCTCATGACATCCTTCATTTTTTATGATTATGTGTTTTATTTGGTGGTTGAAAGTTACTTGATGTTTGATTACCTCTATTTGATGAAACTTGACTGGTAAGTGTAATATAGACTTCTATAATTAAAGAATTAATTTTTCATATATAAACTCCCGTCACTACTTCTTCGTTGTCGGTCAATGAGATATACTGAGTACACGTGATTTCGTACTCATACTACACTTGCTGCACTATTTTGTGGTGCAGATTTGATTTCAAATTTCGGGCACGTTCTTGGAGCTTGAATATGAGTTTGGAATGTCTTGGAGTTGTGGTGTGCTGTTTCTGATATTCTGCGGCCCACACCTTCAGTCTACCTCTATTTAGTAGGTTATTTTGTTATGCTGATAGGATAATTCTTATGTTTAGATTTTTATATTAGTTTGGAATTGTATCATATTGTAGAAGCTCTTGTACTTATGACACTAAATCTTGGGGTAGTTTTATTTATATTCCGCATTTATTTGAATATTTAGTATGTTAGATATTAGTTTGATATTATCTTTCTCACGTTTAAGTTGAATTGGTGATACTTGTTGGTTTGGCTTACCTATCGGTTGGGAACATAGGTGCCATCACGACCCGTGATTTTTGGGTCGTGACATTATAGTACTACCAAATAGTGTAAAATTGCACTTTCATTTCTATTAATGTCAATGTATATACAATTGTTGAGTACAAGCTACATAAATTTAAGTCACAATTTTTAATATTTTTCTACCTTAAATTATTTTAATTTATTCTCCGTCTCTCAATATAGATACTTGACCATCCCAAATTGGATGTATAATAGGGTTAATGTGTACTTAATCTGTTATGAAAGACGAAAAAAGAAGATGATTAATTAATACTCCCTTCGTTAATTTTTATTTGTCAACTTATACTATTTTCGATGTTCAATAATACTTATTCAATTTATAAAGCCAATAGATAATCTACAATTTTGTATTTATGTAGAGAGAGAGGGAAAACTTTTTTATTAATTACTACGCATTTTTAAATGTTTAGAAAACTTATATTCCCTCTATTTTATATTAATTGAATTTATGATGTAATGCACACTTATTAAAAAAAAAGAACTTTCCAATAAACTCCCTCTAAATGTGTTATCCTTCAACAAAATCAATATTATATGTGCTTTATAAATTATTTTCTAAAATATAAATTAAAATGCTATTAAAAATATATTATATGCCTAATGGAAAAAAATATTATTAAGGTAAATAATAGATATTTTCTTAATATAACATATCTATTAGGTAAGTTTCCAGATTAATATCCCAAACCAAAACCAAACAGAACTCTGAGAGAGATAAATCCTAATTTAATTATTACTCGGATTACACAAGTTTTCCCTCTCTCTCTATACATAAAAAATTAGTGTACTTAGCCGCGCGATTATGAAAAGGATTAAAATAAAATTACATATTAATATCAATAATTACTTTAATAAAAAGAATTTTTTGTTAATCACATAATTTTATAGAAGAGAAACTATGAAAAATATTTAGATTAAATATGAAATTTATTAAGAAATCAATATATGTGAACTTTGAAAAGTTAAATATTAAAAATAAATTTTATAGAGAAAAAGGGAAGGTAATAAGAATTGGGTAATATTAGAACTACTTAAATGTAAACCTGTGATCATTTTTTTCTTTTTTATTTGAGATTTTCTTAGTATAATTTACATATATTTATGTAAACTTGAAATATAATCGTTCTTTTATGCTTTTTTGTAATTTTATAAATTATATTCTTAGTATAATCTTTTGGCAATATATAACTCGAATTGCTATTAATAGTTAGTATTCATGATCATATAATTAGCCAACACTATTATAAATCATTATCAATAATTACTATTACTTGTCCTCGTCATGACCCAATCATCACATGTTTTAATTATTTTTATTGTACAATATTATATTAATTTAATATTTGTATTAGTAACTTTTTAATAATTAAATTTTAAATAAAGAAAAGTTTAAAAATCTTAATTAGTTAAATTTCATACTTATTATTATAATTATTATACTTATTATCATTATACTTAGGTTTAGATATCCAATTATTTTTGAGACAACTTATATTGGGAAAAAATGTAAAATTTAAAAATAACATTAAGAAAACAAAAGAGAGAATTAACTACGAAAAAAAGATTTAAGAAAATGACACATACAAAATTCCTATTTCTTTTAATTTTGTTTGGCTTAAACACAAAATATTAAAAAATATATTTCACATTTTAAATAAGTATTACATTTAACATAATAAATTTCTAAGAATAAAAAGTCACAGTAATTAAGAGGATTAATAATATGATTTTGAACTTTTGTAACATAATAAGAGTAATATTTGGACATTATTACACTAATAAAGAACATTAATTATAGAAAATGAAAAGACAAACAAATTAGAGATACTGAGACAAATATTTTATTATAAGTAAATAAAAAGGTAGAAACCAACTAAATTTTTAAAATTATAAATTAATCGTAATTCTGAAAGAACTTTAGACCTCCAGAAAAATAACAAAGATGAAAATATAAAGACTTATTAATAAACAACTTGGAATCTTCTAAGAAAAACAACAAAAATGAAAAAGTTAAGAATTGCAATTTTATATATTAATAAATAATTTATTTTTAATAAAATCATGTGTATTTTTAAAATTATAAATTAACTTTACATTTTTATGTTCTATCATTTTTGTTAATAAAAATTGTTTCACCAGATTATGAAAGTATATGTACGTATTTCTTTAAGTAGCATATAGATATTCATTTACTCATTTTCTACTTCTATATTTTAAATTATTATAAGCCACAAACACAATAAACTAATATTATCAATAAAAAAGTGAAAGATGAATTTACCTAAACAAATAATTATTTTTGAAGAGCGTTATCATTATATGTAGTTAAATTATCTAAAAATCATATAGAGGTCTAAGGAGAATAAATTAGATGTAAGGAGAATAAATTAGATGTTTTTCTTAAAACAACTCGGAATTTTCATCTTCATGAATATAAACAAATAATATTAAATGTATGATTCAACAAAGAAAGAGTTGTTATTATATTAGACATATCAAATTATTTTTCCTTGTAAACTCAAATTATGCAAGAATATCTAACCATTTTCATTATAGATATATCTCCTATAATCGGCAAATCTGATTAAATAAGTTAAAAAATTATCTACCAAAAGAAGAAAAAGATAAAAATAAGGAGAAAATTACATTTAAACACATATAATCATTTTTAACAAAACATAAATAATTCAAAAGGAAATAATATAATAGAAACATTACTTCTTAATAACCCAAAAAAATAATGAATAATCACTATATAGCTCAAAATACATTAATCTCCATCTCTGAATATTTTCATTTCATCCTATATACAGGAGTCAAGAAAAATAATAACAAATAAATTATTAGTCTTAAAATGAATCTCAAGGTTAACAAAATAAAATATTATATCTCATAAAGAATAAGTGAAAATTACATTAATTCATAAATTTTCCTACATAATCATTTTTGACAAATAATCAATATATATAACTCAAAATCCACTAATCTTCATCGCTTGATGTTATTATTTCATCCTATATATCTGAGTCAAGAAAAATAATAACAAATACATTATTAGTCATAAAATAAATCTCAAAGATAACAAAACAAAATAATTTATCTAGAAGAAATAAAAATATGATAACATATTAGTCTTACTTGCTAATTAAAAGTAATATATGAAATAATATTTGAAAAAATAATGCACCTCAAAGCTTACAAATATTGTAACATTTCTTCCACTAATTCTCTATCCAAAGATGACTACAAAATAACACACAATTTTAGTGTGATTTTATAGTATTAATGTAACTTTTCACATTAAATAATTAGAAGTTATGAATATGAAAGGTTTAAGAGGTTATGAATTTGAAAGGTTTAAGGATTATGAATATTATTAATACTAATTTAAGTATAGAATTTATATAATTAAAGAGGTATAAGTTTATAAGAAAAAAATAATTAAAAAAAATAAGAAAAATGTCAAGTAAAAAAAGAAAAATAAGAAAAAATGAATGGAGGTCATAAAGAGGTGCCAAATCACCTCCTCTATGATCCTCATTTATATATGTATATATAAAGATTGTCGTCTTTCGTGTTTCCTTGGTTCACCACCTTTTAAGCAATAAAAACATTTAAAAAGTTTTTATCAAATACCTACAAAAAGTATAAGTGATATATTTTCCAAGCTTCTAGTAGTAAGACTTGGATCTATCGGTAAATCTTACTACGTTGAAAATAAATATCAAAAAAAATTTAAAATGATGGAGAAATAGTTTAAAAGATCTGATTAAATAACTTCATCCTAACCATATCATTGATAATAATGCATGATGATTACATCGTAGTTAGAGAAGAGGACAACTTAACTAAGTAGGACTTTATAAAATTTAAATTCCATCACGAAACTATAATAGTACGTGCACTCTTTATGTTGGGATTAAAAAATGATTTATACCTAATTTCCCTCATATAAAATAATAAAAAATTATTCATTGCATTATTTGCCACTAAAATGAAACTACATCAATTGTTTTATATTATTCGACGAAAATCAGATCTAATCTTTTGGGTGAGAACGATTTTGTCGCACGTGCGACGGTCCAGATCATTATAATCCAATTAATTCCTACTCCTACTATTCATAATTCAAAAAGTGAGAATTTAAATAATTTATTTTAAAAAAAGGAGAGGCTAACTATATTTTTGATGAGTTTGGGAAAAAGTTAGCAACGCAATGAAGTAGTGGTATTTTAGAACTTGAAAAAGTAACTTTCTAGCCTTTTAAAAATAATTTGAAATAAGTTTTATTTTTAATATAAGAGAAACGGTGAATCGTTTATCAACACAGGTTAAATTGGTAATAAACCCTATTATTAGTAAATGATTGGTTGGTCATTTCATTGGTAACTTGTTAAAAAATTATACTCTATTTTTTCTGTCATATTTTACTAATCAATATATACTCTGTTGGTAATATAAATGTATATTTTAGTAATATTTCTGTTGGTAATTCATTAATAGGAATTTGCTAATTTAGGTGTCATTATTTCACATTATATTCATCAACCAAAATATTTAATTATTAAAATTCATTGCTAATTCTTTTAAAAAAAATGGTTACAAATTTGCTAATAACATGTTGCTTATAATATAGTACTATGAATTGAAGTTGTTACTTACTAGTAAAACTCGTTGATAATTCAGGATTTCTTTTAATATTTGGAACTTTGAAGCACAATTGTAATCTGAAAAATATTTGTTACTTTTAAACAAGATATTAAAATAATGGTTAGAAATATATTTGTTGAGATATTAAATTCTATATAGTGAATTATCACAACTTGAACATTTTCTTAAAATTATCTAAACAATTTGTAATTCGAAAAATATTTGTTATCTTTAAAATTATCTAAAATAAGTTGTAATCTGATATGTGTTTGTTACTTCTAAAATTATCTAAACAATTTATATATAACGTGTATTTGTTTCTTTTAAAACAATATAAAGAGAAATCTCATATTGGTTTATTAGATTTGATTTGCTTGACAATTTGAATCAAAACTCTCTAGTCATCTTAATATAAAGCTGAATGACAAGACCATTTATATAAATATCTCATTTTTAGCTTTTTATCTATGATTTATTTTTATTTTTAAAGATCGGATGAATATAATTATAATTAAAAAGTTACTTCATAATTAATACCAGCCTCTAATATTTATTAATATATTTTTTCAATCTTCAAGATAATATTCAATTATTATCTAATATTTGAATAAATTAAAATTTTTAGATCAAAATTAAATTTTCTCATAAAGTTTTAAAGTTAGTTAAAAATGATTTTTACATCATGAGCTAAAAGATTCATAAAAGACAAAGATAAAACCATTTAGGTAAAGAATGGTAGTTGAAGAATGACTAGGACACAAAACTACATTTTATGAATCCTAATTAATTAGTGCTTATTAATAAATACTTTGATATTCTCTTTCAACTTCCAATTTTCCCCTATCAAGCTGGTTAATTAAATATGTTCACACTCAAGTTAATCTTTTCTTCATCCATTTCATTTATCCATTATACATACATCAATTAAGATTAGATGATACTCATATTAATCACAATTCCTTAAAAACATGCATAGTTCAAAATGGGCAAATAAAATGAATAAATGTAATAATAACCTTTTTAAGAAATTAATCAATAAGTCAATTCTTAATTAATCATATATATCAAATTTAATAAAAAAAAATACTCCCTGCTTATAAGAGAAAAATGATTTTCCCTTCTACTAAAAACACTTATAATATAAAGCAAAGAAATAATAATAGTAAGAAGCATGATTGGGTGGATAAATTTTACCGTACTTAATTAAATATCTTGAATTTAAGGTTTAGAACAATATTGAAAATATAAATTCACTATAGAGTGCATTTTCCTTTCAATAAACCTATTTACATGAATTTAAATTAATCAGATGAATGAATTTTGAATTGATCTTCCATAATATTGACTAGAGAGTATGAAACTATCAAAAGAAAAAAAAAAGGATTTCCAAAAGACAGAAGCATCCCATTTTTGTATGATTTAATAAAGTATAACACATGTTAATTAATTAAAGTTTGAATCAAAAAATAAATTATAAATTTAAACACATAACATGCATATATTAGATTGGTGCAAACATCTTGCGAATAAGTTTCAACTTTTCTTTTTTTTTTAAAAAAGATTGTGTCCAAAGCCCCAATATGAAGAATTCTTCTTCTTGTGGTTAAAGCTTGTCTTATTTTTGGTGAGGTAACATCTCACTTTCTTCCTCTTTCCATTGTCTCTTCCATTCTTGTTATTTCTCCAAAACTGAAATTGGGGTGTATACATCATGCACCTGTGGAATTATTGTATTATAAAATGTGTTTTTAAATTAAGGTTCGACACATCATAAATTGATTTATATCAAGTGTTGTTGGTAAAAAGAAAATAATTTGTCATACAACTCTTGATTGTATTAATGACAAATTTTGGTATTATTTCATTATCTTACTATAGTTTATAATTTACATCTATTAGGAAAAAAAATGTTAAAGACATAAATTAAATCAAATATCACTATTCACTTTTATCTTTTTAATTATTATCAAATTATTTTTCAAAATAGAAATAATTTAAGATGAAATTATAAATATGAGCATTAAGCTTTTGAAACTTATAGAAAATATACTCTCTTCGTCCGGTATTATTTGTCATGTTGTGCTTTTCAAAAGTCAGTTTGATTAATTTTCAAGGTTAAATTAGATCATATTAATTCGATATTTTTCATAAAAAAATTAGATATTCTAAAACTATATGAAAAGTACTATAAATTGCAATTTTTTGCATATTAATATGATTAAGAAATACATCTTAAAATATTAGTCAAAATTTTTATAATTTAATTATAAAAATAGAAAACATAACAAACAATACCGGACTTAGATAACAAACAAAAATCGGAAAAGTTCAAATATTTATGTTTGATGTTTAATAATTTACTTATTTAAATATTAAAAAAAAATCAAATAATTAATTAATATTCTAAATTTATGTCTAGTCAAACGTGCCATATTAATTTTGGTAGAACAATTTATCATTTGCTACTTGAGTCAAACTAGTGATATTTTTGTTTATAAATTTAATCTCTTTTTCTTCTTATGGGGATTTAATTCTCTCCTCTCTTTCAAGCAAAGTTGTTCTCTCTCTCTTTCTCCGCCTTTATTTTATTCTCTGTTTTCTGTTGGTTTCTGTGTAGCTTTTTGAGATCCCTTAACAAAAATGGGGTATTCCCCAAGTAGTTGTACCGACTCTCACAACTCACACTCTTCAAACACTCAAAATTTAGCCATTGGCATTCACACTGATAATAACTATGAGCTAAACATGAAATCTTTGATTTACAAAATGATTTGGGATTTGGGGTTGGCTTGTATCATCCCTCCTCGACGTCGTCGAATTTCTGTTAAGAATCAGAATGATGATAAAAATGGCAAGATTTTGGAGCATAATAAAGCTTGGTTACTTGCTGAGGCGGGAGGGTGTGGTGGTCCAGAGTTGATTAATGCTGACCCATATTCAGTTCACTCTTCTTTCAGGTTTACTTTGTGTACTCAAGTTGAGGTTGAGTCGGTGAATGGGAATAATAACTCTTCTTCTTCTCCTGCTGCTACTGTTTTAATGGTGAATTTGGATAATGGGTTAACTGATCCTAAATCTCAAGAGGTGAAATGGAGGAAAGTTGAGTCATTAGAGAGGAATATTTCTCCTGTGGTTCATTCATTGATTAGGTTCAGTTACAGTGAAATTGTTTCTGCTACTAGAAATTTTTCTAAAGGTAATCTTCATTTTCATTGCCCCTTTTTTTTTTTTTTTTCAATTTGTGTTTTAGTTGATTTATGTTTCTTCAATTGGATAGGTAGAGTTTTGGGAAGAGGAGCGTTGAGCTATGTTTTTAGAGGAAGAGTCGGATTTTTGAGGACTACAGTGGCAATTAAGCGTTTAGATAGGGAGGATGAAGAGTCTCCAAAGGCTTTTTGTAGAGAATTGATGATTGCTAGCTCTCTTCATAACCCATATATTGTTCCTCTTGTGGGTTTTTGCATTGATCCAGAGGAGGGTTTGTTTCTGGTGTACAAATATGTATCTGGTGGAAGTTTAGAGCGGTATTTGCATGGTAAATAGTTGTTGCTTTCCTTTTCTTTTCGAAATTTGATTTTACAGTATTTCAGTGGGATTCAGATTTTGTCGATTGATTTTTACAGGGAAGAAGAAAGGAAGTAAAGGTGGTCCAGCACTTCCATGGTCTGCTAGGTATAAGGTGGCTGTAGGTATTGCAGAATCAATTGGGTATTTGCATAACGGGACAGAGCGATGTGTTGTTCATAGGGACATCAAGCCTTCGAACATTCTTCTTTCATCGAAGAAGACACCCAAGGTAGTGAAAGGGATAGGAATATCATTTGAAAACCACAATTAGGAAGTTGTCAATTTTAGGTGGATCTACTAGCCATTGGTGTCGGGCCCAACTTGTTAGCACCTCGACTATTTCATAGGTACAGAGAAACTCTCATATTTTTGGCTAATTGTTACTTGACCTTTGCAGTTGTGTGACTTTGGCTTAGCTACATGGACTCCTGCACCTTCAGTACCTTTCCTTTGTAAAACTGTTAAAGGAACATTTGGGTATGATTTCTTTATGGTGAACTCTTTAGCATAATAATGACTAAGATCCTGATGTAGCTTAACAATATGATTTTTCCCACACTTACAAGGTCTTAAAACTAAATTTGCAGATACTTAGCCCCAGAATATTTTCAACATGGTAAAGTTTCTGATAAAACTGATGTTTATGCTTTCGGAGTTGTACTGTTGGAGCTATTAACTGGACGGAAGCCAATTGAAGCGAAAAGAGGACCAGGAGAAGAGAACATGGTTTTGTGGGTAGGTGCTTACTTAAATATATGCCTAGTATTTGTATTCAATTTGGCCTTATTTTGATAGCTAAGTCAGTCTATCTCCGTCGCTCTCTATATGAATACACTACAGTCATTGGTAACTATTAATGCAATCTGAATTTGTCCAAACTCTGTTTCTCCCCAAGTTCTGGAATTGCAAGTCATAATCTCTTACTTAGTTACAGTCGTTTTGCTTGTTCTTGCAAACGTGAGTCTGGGTCGTCTGAAGGTGTTGAATCCAACTCACTGACGCTTAAGTTTTTGTAACATAACTTGGAAAAAGTTTGGCACTTCCCTTCAAAATTTAGAAGATGTTCAATAAAGCATAGTCAGCTTTCTATGCAGATACTGAAAATTTTGATGTTTCTCCTATTCAGGCAAAGCCACTATTGCAGCAAGATGTTCTTGAAAAGTTTCTTGATCCAAGACTTAAAATCCCGCGAAAGAATTTGCACCAAATATCTTGGATGATTCAAGCAGCAGCTGCATGTATACACAGTGAAGAATCTCGAAGGCCTGACATCGATGAAATCATTGACATGTTAAGAGGCAGAGAGTCCGATTCCATCTACACAAAGAAGGACATTTTGCCTGGTAATAGCTGTTTGATTGATTCTTACAACCACTCACAGCAGACTAGAAGTGAAATGAAGAGTCATTTAGCCTTGGCAATGCTAGGAGTTGCAGAATTTGACAACGATGACCTTTATCGTAGTTGAAACAAAAAGGGTAAATCTGAAGTCTTATCTCGATTCCATTGCCCCATTCAACTTGACAGGGAGCAAATTATAGCGCGCAACAACTGAAAAACTCTTGAACTTGTAGATATGAATTCTGTGTTTGTTTGTACATACTGGTTCCTTGTCCTCAACTCTTATAGGAAAATTATAACTGTTTCTGTTTTTCAAGATTAGAAAAGAAAGTTACAACGATGCTATCTAATCAGCCTACATTACATATGTAATTTTGTTTACTAGATGAATGAAAGAGTATATTGGTGGACAGTTCTTAACATTATTAATCCATAGTTGGTCACCAAATTGTATAAATTATACAATATGCAAAATTTGTTTATCCAAACCTTTTATCAAAATACAATCTTTCCGTTCAGAACTCACAATGTCTAAATCACGTAGATATGATCGTTACGTTGAAAGAATAATTAAAAAAAACATAGAATCTTGCCCATTTCATATCATATTCCCTCATGCCTATTATATACTCATCGTGCACAAATACATCTTTTCTTTATTAAAACAACAGAAGTTGATCGATCCAATTCACGTTAGGTAATTAAGAAAAATAAAATGGTTTCAGAAAATACAACCATTATGCCAACTCTCACATGGGACCCAAAAAATAAATCCAAATATAATGAGGAGGTACAGAAAATGAAAAACAAATTTAAAATGAAAAAAATATATAAAAATACATACACTACAATATGATGTAAGGAAAATGGAGGTTACAGTTTTAACTAACTTAAAAACGGTTTCTTTAACAAGAAAAAAATAATTAAAAAAATGGGACTGATATAGACTTTATCTTAAAGAATTTTCACACTATTACGTTGCGTAATAGATAATTACAACTAGAAATAATAATCAGAGCGCGGTTAGTGTATATAAGTTAAATGTATATCAAAATATAACTAGAAAATTTTAGCAACGTCTCTAATCAAGCCTCTGTTAGCTTTGGCAAATTCTGTAAACTCTTGAAAAGAAATGAAACCATCTTTATTAGTGTCAATTTCATCCATCATATACTTAACTTCTTCAGGAGTAACAGAACCTAAGGCTTGCAATGTCTCTCCAAGTTCTGTTGCAGAGATTTGTCCATCACCATTTTCATCAAAGCGCTTGAAGATTCGTTCGCGATCAGCTATGTCTTGTGGTTCATCAACCTCTCCCATTCTTTGACAATTTTTTTTAAAAATTTTTGACAAATATTTTCTAATTTGGCGATGTTTGTTCTTCTAATTTGTGATTAGTCTAATTTTTACTCACTTAGATCCAAGAAAATGACTTAATTTGAAGTTATAAAGGGGAAGATGTTTGTTAATGTATGGTTAACCTTATCATTAGGGAATGGGCTTTTTGTGGAGAAACTACGAAAGATCATCAACGGAAATAACCATAATCAAAGATCATTAACAGAAATAACAAATTCATAATTGAGATATTTGAGGGACCAATTAAATAAATTGTATCTGAAACCAAGGATTAGAAATTTTAAGTGGATCCATACGTGTTCAGCAATTATTATTACGATAAATTTTAGAAATCACATAGTTTTAATATGAAATTATAATATTCCCTCTTTAGTTTGTAAGTATATTAATCCCTTAAAAAGTAACACAAACTGGATACATTAACATGTATTTTGAATACATTAACATGTATTTCGAATACATTAAAAAGTATCTCGAATATATTATAACATAAATCAAATACATAATATGTAGCTCAGATACATTATAAAATAAATCAGATACATAATCTGTAACTCAGATATATTATAAAATAAATCGCATACATAATATGTAACTCAAATATATTAAATATTGGCTCGAATACATTAAAAAAATAATTTTTTTAGAATTTTTAGAAATAGAAGAGAATATTAAAAATAAAGAAAACATAAGACGTGTATTTAGTAATTTTTTCTTATTATAATTTGCTCCTTTGAGCTCTTTTCTATTTCCTAACGCTCTTTGTAGCTAGATGCAGGGGTGGGTATGCTTACTAAATATCGAACTATCAAAATTGAAAAATTCAGTATTTCATATTGATATCGTATTTTATATGAATTTTATAAGAGAGAAAAATGATAAATATATTTTGAATTATTATAAATGACATGTGTATATCTTTATCAATACCTTTATCATTCAAATTTTAAAGTGTATATATCTTTATATGAATGGTGGGACATGTGCATCAATCTCAACTGTCAATTTTGATACAAAAATGCAAATTAAAAAAATGAAATGGAAAACATACAAAAGCAAAAAATATATATCACTTAAAGGTGGATCGTGAAGCTTATTAGATACCAAAGTTTGAAAGAGAGATGTCCTAAATACTAGATGAGAATCTGCTTGGTTAAATGTCATTATACTATAATAACAATAAACGACTTAAAAAGTAAAATGTATCACTTAAATTGTAATAGAAGAAGCGAATATTAAAAATTTATTGTTATATTGAAACATAAAAGGGAGCACAAACCCCAAATGGAAAACCAAGTTGAATTTTGTGCATTCAAATTTGTTCAAATTCCCAATATTTGATTAGTAATTGTGGCAGCAAAACAATAGAGGGAGAACTTTTTTAATTAATTCATATCCATAACAAACACTTGAGCATTCTTTGTTCCACACAAATGCTTTAAAATGACACGTTGAACACTTCCTGTCTCACTAACTTCTCAACATATACATCATATAAAAAGTACCTACTTGGTATACCATTTTGGTTGATAATAGTTTAAACGAATTGGTCAAAAATATCCATGAACTACAAGAAAAAGTCTAAAAATATCTTTCTATTTTTGGGTTTAAAACTATCCTTTTATTCATTTTTTTAGTCTAAAATTACCTTTCAATCCACCTTTTTGCTCACTTATACCATTGCAACAAACAACACTTTTTTTTTAAAAAAAAAATATTCATTATGTGTCATTTTCTTGTTGAATGAAATAAAAATTCACCTCTATTAATTTTTTCCCATAATTTATCCAAATCAAAACAATATATCTTTTCAAGATCTAAAAATTATTTATTTAAAATCTAGTAATTTTATTTTCTATAGTTTTTTACCAAAAAAATATGTTTTAAATAAATAATTTTTTTGAAAATAATATTAGTCAATTTTAGGATTTGTATTAATATATTATGTCCCGGTAATTGTGGCATGACTAATATTTTTTTTAAAAATTAATCATCTAAAACAATTTTTTTTTTTGAAAAAAGCTATAAAAATAGATTTTACTAGATTTTAAAAAATATATTATTTGGATCTTGAAAAGATATATTGTTTTGATTTGGATAAATTATGGGGGGAAATGACACATAATAAATATTTTAAAAATACGAGAAGGTTGTTAGTTGCAAATGTATAAGTGAGCAAAAAGGTGGATGGAAGGGTAATTTTAGACCAAAATATATGAGTAGAAGGGTATTTTAGATCAAAAGATGAATGGAAGGTATTTTTGTCACGACCCAAAACCGAGCCGCGACTGGCACCCACACTTACCCTCCTATGTGAGCGAACCAACCAATCTAAACCCTAACATTTCAATTTAATATCAACAGAAAGTAATGCGGAAGACTTAAACTCATTAATAAAAAC
>NC_028638.1:38306995-38319473 GCF_001406875.1 Solanum pennellii
ACGAAGTTCAGAGAGTCGATTTCAGTACCCAAATTTCAGAATTCTAAGTGTTTTGGAACGAGACCCCCTCGACGGCCCGTCGTGCCCATGACGGTCCGTCGTGGGTTCCGTCGACTCAGACAGTTTTTCCAGAAATAAAATCTGCTGCTTAAAACGACTAAACAGGTCGTTACAATTTTAAGACCTTTTCTTATAGTTTAGGGATATTTTTGACTATTTTCCATTAGTTTAAATATTTTACATCTAATTTGCTTTAAAAACAATTGGCATAAGGACAGTAATTTTTCAGAAAAAATAGGTTCAATTGACCAAATATTAATCTTTATAGCCGCTTTCTATACGACTAGATTATATATATGAATAAATATTCAGAGTAGTCTCTTGTCATAAAGTGTGGTTTGAAAAAGATAGAATATACACGAATCTTATCTCTAGTGAGATAAAGAGATTGTTTTCGATAAACCCTTAACTCAACACAAAGACAATCTAGAATAAGCAAGTGACAGGGTTGGTTGATCCATCTCAACAGCTACATTGTCGGCTTGTCGCTAAGACGTTAACATAATTTTTTTTTCATAAACAGGTAAAACATTATGTTATCATTTTTCCATTTAATGAATATAATAGTTAAATGGACTTGGGATAAATTTCATATTTCCATAATTACAAGAGTTGTAAAAGCTTACATGTCCAAACGTCTATTATGTTGGAAGAAGGAAGTATAATACAAATTGAATCAAGCAGATTCAATAGAAAATTGAAATAATCACAGCACGACCTTTCTATGAAAATATTGCACATCAGAACAAACACAGTTCAGTATAATTTTAGTGGGTCAAATGGTCAATAAAATGAGTATTTATTTTTGTTTTTTAATAGTTTAGTTTAAAATAAAATTTTCATATTAGTAAAAATTTAATGAAAGAATTATATAAATTGATTAGGTGACTTCTAAGTGAAATACCAATAGTTGAGTAGTTTTGGGTGATAAAAAATAGGCTTAAGTCATCTGTCACCGCTCAAAGTTGTCCGCATAATTCATTTAGACACCTCAACTTATTCTTGTGTCGATTGAACACCTTATTTGTTCAAAAATCTTTCCTATTAAACACAAAATGCTGACATGGCAAAAATGTGTGGTTCACTTTCTTTGAGCGCGTTAAGTTATTAAAAATAATATATTTTCTTTTTTTCCCTTAACTTCTACACCTAATTGAATTAAAAAGAAAAAAAATGATTAACAAAAAAAAAATAACAGTCATCTTCTTCCCCAATATTGCTGCAACTATTCTTCTACCATTTTTCATAATCTTATTATATACGCACACTACACTACACACCAACCCCTTCACCTCTCTCTTTCTCTCACCCTCTATCGTTCTTCTGCTTTTCCTCTTTCTTTTTTATGTTGATTTAAGTTTCAAATATCTTGACGAAGTTCTATTAATTACGATGAAAAAATATGTGAATTGATTTTTTTGGGGCAAAAATTTGTTATTATTATTTTGCAATTCTAACAAATCTTAATTAATGTTTAGGAAATAGTGAGATTGGGAGAAATAACATTTCCAATATTGAATTAGATTCAAGGAGAGGGATAGTTGGATGGTTCGAAAAAACACACATATAATTTCAAATTAAAAGGAAAAAAATCAAAGTGAAAATGGCTATCCGTAATTCAATTTTGTGTCTTTTGTGTAAAGAAAAGGCAAAATGGTCTAGTGGACCCTTGTACTTGTATCCGTTTGTATTGTAAACCCTTCTACTTACCTCTTTGTCATCTGAACCCCTAAACTCGTTTAAACTCAACCAGTTGAACCCTTTCAACTGATCGTGACTCCCAATCGCGCTAATGTCACGTTCCATGTCAGATAAATTTGGCTACATCATTTTTTATTTTTATAATAATTTATTTTTGGACAAAAAATCATGAAGTTTTGATACAAATTTTACAAAATAAAATTTTAATTTATTATTTTGAATTAAAGTTTTGGGTCTCCCTACATCATCTGTCATTTTCACTATGAAATGGCCCAATCGCCGAAGAAAGTTGTCGCTGCCACCACCCCTCTCGCCTGCAAGTCCACAAGTACTCTCTCCCGCATCTATCTCCATCTTCGTCGCACACTTTCACCATTTTTCTTGCTTTCTTCTTCTCCAACCTCCACAAATCCAAAAATTGTAAGCCGCCGCACCAGCTCCTTGCCCCTCACCAGCCTCTTGCCCCTCTTTGTTGTCTCCATTTTTTCGTACATTTGACAACTATTGCGAACCATTAGGGACCCCATATGTTATACATCCTCTCCGACGTATCAGAACGCTAGAAATTCATTGCTGCCACCGATTTATCGGTATGTTCCTTGCCACCTGTGATGTACCAAACACCTAAAAAAGATGAAAGAAAGAAAAAAAGAAGGCTGGACAAAAATGGAGTGGCTGGAAAAGATGAAAGAAATAAAAAGAGAGTTGGACAAAAATGGAGATGGCCGGAAAAAGTGGGTTATTGGGGAAGAAGAAGGATTTCTTTTTTGTTTTTTAAGTTTATTATTTTACTCTTTTAATTTAAATATTTTTAAAATTTAAATATGATGTTCACTTGTCCTAAAAGGTGTGTGGTCTCACTCTCTCGCCAACTCAATTGTATTAATGCCACAAAAACATGGTCAATGGTCAGAGGGTTAGATATATTGGTTTTATCAAGTTTAAGGGTACATATGACAAATAGGTTAGTAGAAGAATTCACAATACAAACGTATACAAATATAGGGGTCAATCAGATCATTTTGCCTAAAGAAAATAAGGAACTTACGTTGGGGGGTTGGGTGGGGTGGTTCTGGGAAGAAGAAGAAGAGGGGAAAGGTTGCTTCTTTTTTTTTAATTTTTTTTAATGAAAACATAGTTTTTAATTATTTTATTTTTAAATTTATTTTAATTGTTTTTTTTTATGGGTCTAACGTCACATGTCTTTTTTTTATTAGCTACTATGCCACGTCAGCCGCGAGTGTATAACACACAATCTATACTTTTAGTTGATTGTCAAAATATGTTCAATAAGTACTTTTTTTTTTAACTAAAAAAGTTCAATTGGAACAAGTCTAAAATAAGATGTCTAAATGAAATATGTGGACAACTTTAAGTGGTTGTAGATGACTTAAGCCTAAAAAATATAATGGAATGATTTTTTAGGTGAAATATCAATATATAGTTGGGTGCATTTTAGGTTGAAAAACTCAACTTTTTTTTAATTTGATTTGATGTATAGATTTAAATGTCTATACAAATAACTTGATTTAATATTATAAAAACTCAAACCAACTCTGTATATATATGTATACCTTTAGCTGCGATAAATTAAATAAACGAAAAAGAAAACTATAAAAAAAAATACAATGAATTGATATTGTTTACATATTAGAAAATTAATTTTTTAAAAAATTATTTTTTATAACTACAAAGAAAAAGTCTCACCTTAAATAAGACTTCTGAACTATCAGAAGAATGTTAATTTTTTCATCAATAATTTTTTCCTTTTTTCAGTAAATCCTTAATGTTTAAGTTCTTTTCTACCTAAATTATTCTGTTAAATCTAACTTGTTTGGTGTAAGTACATTGTTAATACATTTTGTCCTACAGTTGAATGATTTTCTATCAAGTGATTATTAGCACATAGTTCCTTGAGTATTATTTTTTCTAGTCTAAAATAATTTCACGTTCCTTCTTTCTTTGATGGAATACTTAAGAAATAATTATATTTTTTGCTTCTACAATTTCATTTTTAAATTGATTAGGGTGTTGGGGGAGAAATAATAGATGAGACGAATCAGGTATATATTGCTATAGATATAAGCTAAGGTTGAATAGACAGCTAACTTGAGAAAAGCTTTTTCAAGTTAATAAAATATTAGTCATTTCTTGCAATACGATACGTTGATTCATATTCTAAAAAAGTTAATTGATAGATAATAAATTTAAGTATTTTACCTCAAAGTTTTACGATATTCAATAAAGTTATACTTTATCTAACTAAAGAACTTAAAATTTGAAAGAAAAAATCACTATATTCCTAATGCCATGACTATGTATGGAAATAATAAAATTTTCTAAATATGTATTGTAACTTTAAAATACATATAAATAGGGATATTTACGGATTGGTTTGGAAGGGTTATTAGTTAAAATTAAAATCAAATCAATTTAATTGGTTTTAAAGTTATCAAAATCAAATCAAATCAAATATAATGTACATTCATCGGTTTGGTTATTTTCGATTTTAGTTTGCTTTGGTTTGATTATTAACCAGAATTAAAAATAAAATAATTCATTCAAAACGTGAAAAAGTGACAACAATCCATTCAAACGAAAAAATAGTTAGAACAAATGCCATTACAGAACACTCGATCATTGAATTTACTCAATAAAACTTCAAAATTCACTATTTTGGCATTAGAAGGAAGAGACAATGGCATTTTCAGTTCCACAAAGAATTCTGATATACATGAAACTAATAAGAAAAAATGTTCTCACCTTGGACTTTTTTTTTTCATAAGTAAATTATAAATAAATTTTGATGAAACAAGTATAAAAACTTTAAAATTGTTTATGAATATAAATATTATGTATGTATAATAATAAAATTTACGTATATAACTTGTTGATTCGGTTTAGTTATTTCTTCGGATTTTTTTTAACAAAACCATAACCAAACCAAATACTATCGTTTCTTAACAATCTAAAATAAACCATACCAAAATCAAATTAAATCTATTTCTTTAATCGATTTGATTTGATTTTTCGATTTGGATCGATTTTTATCCAAACCATGAACATCCCTACATATAAGTATTTTTCAAGTGGTTACAAGAAATCTTTTGATGAAACCTTAAAATTATTATAATTAGAGATATTAAATAAAAGCTTGATAGGATGAAAAGAAATATTTTTAATACATTACTAATAGAGATAAGTGTCAAAAACACACTTAAACTATTCACTTTTTTTGAGTTTCATATCTAAACTATTGAGAGTGTGAGTTTCATACCTGAACTATCTCTTTTTAGTTTGACAAACATACATCAGTGGTGTGTGTAATGCACACTCTCTTTTATTTGAAAAAACTTTGACACATGGCACCCCACATAGACATATTTTACCTAGATAAAAATTAAATAATAAAATATTAATATTAATTAAAAATTAATATTTTACTATCCATATAAAAATTAAATTACTTTTCTTACCTCACTCCACCAACTCCTCCATGTACCCCCTCCCCGACAATCCCCATCCTTTTTTCTTAAAAAAAATCATTTATAAAATATTTTTAAAAATTTCATACTTCATCCTCCCTTCCACTACTCCAAAAAAAAAAAAACCCACTCATTCATCCCCCGATAGAAATTGTTATTATTTTATTTTAAAAAAAATATAAATTTACCTCCTATTTAATCCTCCGCTCCTATTTTTTTTTACGTTTTTATTCATTTTGTGTTAGATATGCACGTACATATATTTTTTTAAAAAAAATTCCACTAGTGTACCGAATATAACATAAATAACTAACAAAATTTAAAAAGTCTTATGGCAGCAAGTAAAAAATATTTTCGATATGTATATCTAAACACTGGAGAAAAAAATTGAAAGCGGAGAGTTAAGCGGGATGGGTAGAATTATTTTTTTAAGAAAATAAAATAATATCTAAATTAGTTTGTGAGGAGGGGGACGAGATGAAGTAAAGAAAATGAAATACTTTTATAAAATAAATTTAAAACAAAATAAAAAACTTAAAAAAATGGTGGGGGTGGAGGAGTGTGAGGAAGTGATGGCCTAGGGTAAGCAAAATATTTTACATTTTTTTTATAAAGAAAATATTATTTTTTATAGTAGTTTTTTAATTTTTAATTTTTAATTTTAATTAATACTAATAATTTATTTATTTTTTTGTCATGATTAAATGTTTTGTCTATGTGGAGTGTGATGTGGAAATTCTTTAAAATAAAAGAGAGAGTAAACTACACAGACCATGATGAGAGTGATATATAAGAGAGAGGTGTGTTTCTCAAATTAAAAAGTGATAGTTTACGTATGAAACTCAAACTTTCAATAGTTTAGGTATGAAACTCAAACTTTCAATAGTTTAGGTATGAAACTAAAAAAAATATATATAGTTTAGGTGTGTTTTTGACACTTATCTCTTACTAATATTATGTTGTCAGATTCAATTTTCATCTCTAATTAATTAATGGGAAAATTATGCGGTTATGCAAATTTATACTATTTAATTACTCATCATAGCTATAGTTTGTTATAATTACCACTCGTGAATAAACATTATACATTAATTATGTGGGCTGACTTTGAGTTTGTATAAATAGTCACGTTTGTATATGTAGAATTCGCCAAGATATATAAATACATATGTATAATATACAATTATTTAACCTATATACACATACAATTCACCTCTCTCCCACTCTCTGCCCTCTCTCGCTCGCCTCTCTCAGTCTCACTTACCTCTCTCCTACCTCTCCCAATCTCGCTTGTCATATATATAAATGCATATGTATAATATACAATTATATACATATACAATTCACCTCTCTCCCACTCTCTGCCCCCTCTCTCTCGCCTCTCTCCTCCCTCTCTTGATCTCGCTCGCCTCTCTACTCCCTCTCCCAATCTCTCTTGCCATATACACAAATACATATGTATAATATACAATTATCTAACCAATATACATATACAATTCACCTTTCTCCTACTCTTTTCTCCTCTCTCTCGCCTCTCTCCTCTCTCTCTCTCGCCTCTCTCCTCTCTCTCTCTCCCAGTCTCGCTTGCCTCTCTCCTCCATATAACATGTAGCTACGAATTGTAATCATCAAACTATAATTATGGAGAGTAATTAAGTTATTTTTAAGTGGCTATATGTGAAGTTCCCCTTAATTAATAGATAAATTTATCCAACATTGATTTTTTTAAAGTAAAGATTATATTTATCAAATGAACTTCGCAAATAAAAAAATTTAGCAATATTTGGACATCTTCCCAAACATGCTAACCAATTCCCGTCAAAACATCTCTTAGACTAGCTATTTCACCATTAATTAAGGATTATAGTTTAAAAGTTTGTTTGGATTGACATGAAAAGTAACTTTTAAATCAAAAATAAAAAGTAGGAAGAGGATTAGTTTTTATTTTTAACTTAATTTAAGCTATTTTCTTGTCAAACACTTCCTAACTTATTTTAAGTTATTTTATATTTGCCAAACACTTTCAAGAAATAAAATACTAACTTAAAAAGTAGGTTTTACCAATTTTAGAGTGACAAACAAAATCATATTCTCTAAACTATTAAATATACTTATATTTTTTATATTGATGTAACTATTATGATTTGCATGGATTAATTTTTCTTTTGATCCATTAAAAGGTGAGATTTTGAGATGGGTCAATATGCCTCATAGATTGTACGATGATAATATAGATTGGTGAAATAATCATTAAGTTAGTTGATGAAATTCATATCTCGATATAGAGATTGATGATATGCGTTTTTGAGAAGTTTATAACTTTTCATCATGTCCAACTTTGCAAGTGAATCCGACACTTGAAATAAGTTAATCAGTGCTTTAAAGTAAATTTCATCATTGAATTATATTCGTCAATAATTTAATTTATTGATTAGTGTCACGCTATGAACCTACACCCTGAGAAGGACTGACACTTGAAGAACATTGTTTGTCCCAAGCGAAGCCTTGACCTGACTTATTCAGAGGAAGACTTAAACTTTAGAGATAAACTCAAATAAAGAACTTATGAAAAATCTTAGAATGTCTTTAAATAAAGTATTCAAACTAGCCAAAATGGCTAATCAAGTATCATAACAAAACATCTGAATATAAAGTTAAAAAACTCATAACTAACTATATGACTGTCTATGAAGCCGCTAAAACAACTAAGATGGATGCTGGAACAAGCCCCACAACATCATAATGGACGGAAAATAAAATGAAAAGAAACAAAAAAGGATCTAGTTACGTGCGTCTGCATCATAAGACAATACATGCAAACTGGCATCAGTACATTGAATGTATGAGTCTGCGAGTTGGAATGCTAAACATAACTTAAGCTTGAAAAGAATATAAGAGAAACACTAACCTGGCTCAACTCAACTCAACATAACTAAATTGATTTTAATATAAAGTAATGTAAATAAATGCAGTATAAACAAAAGTTTTAAAATATGATTTTAAACTCTATGTATTTATAAATACGAATATAACTCTATAGATATGCAAAGCTACAATATGAACTCTGTTTTTATATAAAAATACAAATAATTCTGCTGGTATACTGTTGTGGGAGTTTCTCTAACTGACAACCGTTACTTAAGAGCTATCATGATGATGTAACGTTTTGTCTCACGCTGCCAGGGTTGTCCTATATCTTGCCATGAGTATAAATATTGAACTACTAAGTGAATCCACTAGTTTATGCTAAGAAGCACTAAAGGAATCATCTAAAAAGTATGATCCTTTTCTACCCATGGTGGCTACATGGTTTATGGAGGCTTGGAGTTTTCTAATCTCCCACTATATCGGTGCTCAATACTACTTTCAAAATATACTAGCTCTTTATGTTTAAAAACACAACTTCTTTCTGTGGTTTGAGGTAAATGCTCAAAACTTAGCTCAAAGACTATCTTGAAAATCTCAGTTTTCTCTCTTGTTTAATTTTGAAAGCATTTAACTCTATACTGAAAAACTTGCTCAAAGACTCTTTACTGTAAAACTAGCTCAACGGCTCTTTACTGTAGAAAAAAACTAGCTCAAAGGCTCTTTTGGTAGTCAAAGTTTCCTTACTTGTTTAAACGTGAAAACATTTTAAACTATTTGGGAATACATAATCCCCATATACTTTTGAATAAATGAACTTCAACTATACTCTTTACTGAACTGAAGACTTAAGTCTTAAAACAAAGTTAAAATATTTTTAAAAGACTTTTGAAAATTTTATGAATTTCTCTTGACTTGACTCTTAACTTCTCTTGGCTTAACTTTCCTTGAATTATGGATTCAAAGATTGTGCTTTGTGATAGGAAAGATCTCACGATGTATAGAAATGATTTAAGATAGTTTAATCATGAGAAACAATCAAGAAATCACTGTTGAAACACTAGTCCGCGACGCAGAGGTGTATTAAATTTTTTATCGCAAAAATAATTTTGGAGGCATAACGGTCGGTGACCACTCCGCTCTATGAAAATTTTTTTGTCAAATATGAGGAACACGCGGACCTGCTACCTGTTCCTTGCCCGACTTTTTCCTTCTTCATTTTCCAGCCCCATTTACCCTAAACTCGACTATTTTTCTCAAGTTCTCTTTGAATTTACATGCCCAGTACATATACACACGAATATAACTCAAACAAATCAAGGAAAAAACATTTTAACCTCAAGGATCTCCTCAATCTCAACCTAACTCAAGAACGAAAGTCAATTTCAAGAATAACATTCAAGATTCATAAACTTTCAACTTGATAGAACAAACTTCGCTGAAATAAACGTGATTGGTGCATGAGTGAATGAATCCAACACTATGAAAGAATACATATATCTTTAGCGATCAAACCTTGTCGAAATCCACAAGCTAAATCTTCAAGAACGACGAACTTTGTCTTTTCTCCTCGTGTTCTTTTTCCAAAAATCCTAGCATAAAGTTGCAATTGTCTAAACTGAATCAACTTAGTTTTGATGCTTAATTAATTCACTAAAAAAGAATTAAAATAATAGGGTATGGAAAAGACTAAAACACCCTTTAAAAATTTGGATTGGACATTTCTTGTTTAAATATCCTAACTTTCAAAGGGCATATCTCACTCATAAGAACTCGGAATCACGCAAACTTGACGGCGTTGGAAAAATTATTCCAAGAGCTTTCTAACCATACCTGAAAGTACACCTTGTTGGGATATATACTATTAACCATGTGTTAAGAAATAATATTTATTAGAGAATAAATATTTGCTAAAATTCAATAGATCATATATTCGTTTATGGTGTCTATTTACTTATATAGTAGATGATTTAGTGTGTAGAGTTTTAGCTTATACACAGAGGATTAAATCATCGGTTCTTATAAGTATAAAGTTCTTGGTTCACAATCTAGGATGGAAATTGGACATGCCATCGGGTACGATTGTAGCACAAGATTATATGTAATTTGTCCTGATTATGGGAACGGTATAGTTCCAACATCTTGTGCTAGTACATTTTATATGTATTGAACGAGACCGACTAGAGATAGTTGTTTTAGACTGACTGACAAAAACATATAGTCTAAACTATTAAATGTACTTATATTCTTTATCCTGATATAACTATTATGATTTGTATATATTAATTGTCGTTTTGATTTATTAAAAGGTGAGATTCTGAGACGGGTCAATATGTCTGGTAAGTTGGATGATAATAATATATATTGGTGAAATAATAAGTTAGTTGATGGAATCCATGTCTCGCTATAGAGATTGATTGATATGCTTTTTTGAGAAACTTATAAATTTACATTGTGTCAAATCTTGCAAGTGGATTATGAATCCGACACATGAAAATAATTTAAGTAGTGCTCTAAAGGAAATTAATCATTAAGTTAAATTCGTCAGTAATTTAATTTATTGATTAGTATTTGAAATCTTAACATGGGGAATTACATAAGTGTTTAGTAGGGAATTGCGAAATAGAGGAGTGCAATTACGAATTTCTAGTAGAATGATTTATAATTTATTATGGTAAGAATAATTCAAATTAATTATTTAGAATTATTTCCATAAAAGGAAGCCTCGGTAATTAATTCTGTGATCCCTATAGTGCCCATATTTAACTAGAACTCAAAATCCTATTTCTACACAAAAATAAAGAATAATATGGATTTTTCTAGTCTTCTAGAAAAACAAGGTTTTCTAGTCATTTTTGGATTAGGAAGAAATCTCTATAAATAGGGATTCTCCTAACCTAGAAAAGAAAAAGATGATTAGTTTTCTATTCATACTTGCCCACCTAAGTATTGAGAGAGTTCGGATGTGACTTGGGTTCACTGTAGAACACCATAGCTATCTTGTAGATTCGCTTGAAAGTCTGTCTATCTTGGGGATTCGATTGAAGGTATCCGCTCACGCTTCAAGAGGTAATTCTTGAATTAAATTTCATTATGTTTATGTGTTTAAGCATGATATTTGTTTTAGCATAAACAGTATTGGTTATCTATTATTCATGTAAGTAGTAAAGATCCTCATATGCTTCCGCTGTGCATATATGTTTTCCAACACACCTAACTCATCCTGAGGTGGGAGTTATGTTCGTTTAAAGTTGACCAAAAACTCAACTTAACTTAACCAATTTGTCCAGATTTTTATTATTTCCAAATATCACTCTTACTAATTCTAACTCTTTCTAGTTCTTTTAATTTGCGAGATGTTACAATTAGTATCTGTAATCTTAACATGGGAAATTACATAAGTGTTTAATATGAAATCTTGAAGTATAAATAGAGGAGTGAAATTACGACTTTCTAGTAGAATGATTTGTAATTTATTAGAGTAAAAATAATTTAAATTAATTATTTGAAATTATTTCCATAATAGAAAGTCCCATTAATTAATTATGTGGTTCTTATTGTGCCATATTTAACTAAAATTCAAAATCTTTTTTTAAAAAAGAATAAGGAATAAATTTAGTTTTTTGAAAAAGAAAACGTGTTTTTTCTTTTGTTTTTAAAAAAAACTTGGGTTTTTTTCTCCCTTTTAATTTGGGAAGAAATCTCTATAGATAAGGTTCTTCTAATCTAGAAAAAAAATTATATTGATACTTGTTCAAATATTAAAAGAGTTGAATTGTTAATTTGAGATCACGGTAGAATACCGTAGAGCTCGAGTAGGTGAAGTTTGATTCATTTTAAGATATCTAGAGTTTGATTCGCTTCAAATAGACCTCGAGTAGCTGAAGTTTGATTCACTTCAAGATATCTGAAGTTTGATCGCTTCAAAATACCTGCAAAAGAATGTAGAGCTGGAGTTTAATTCGCTTTGAGATATCTGCATAAGAATGTAGAGTTGAAGGTTATTTGCTTCAAAATATCTGCACACATTTCGAGAGATAA
This sequence comes from Solanum pennellii, assembly GCF_001406875.1. Classification (NCBI taxonomy): domain Eukaryota; kingdom Viridiplantae; phylum Streptophyta; class Magnoliopsida; order Solanales; family Solanaceae; genus Solanum; species Solanum pennellii. The sequence goes on from NC_028638.1 coordinate 38,319,148, forward strand.
TTATTGAATTAAATTTAAGCAAGTTTCGTTGCTCTAACATAAATGTTTTGGTTATACATATTCGTATAAATAGTTTGGTTTTGATTTGTTTCGATTGTGCATATATTTTTCAAATGGAACTCGGCTCACTCCTTCTTCTAGAAGGAGGGATTCATGTACTGATTGCTTGCCTTAGCTTCTATATCCCTCACTTGATAGATCTTATTTGTTAGAATGAATTCCTTATTGCTCTAAACGAGCTACATGACTCAGGTAGCCTGTCTCCAGAACCTCCACTTCCCACATCGAGCTTAGAAACCCGGTCTTTTTCATTAAAAAAGAAAGAT
>NC_028638.1:38324575-38346407 GCF_001406875.1 Solanum pennellii
TCTTTGCAAGAAAGAAACCCAGAGCCACAGGTCAGATTCAGGATGAACGAGCAAGGAAAGGTTCAGGAAGACCAGTCAGAGGCGTTCGTGGCAGTGGGAGCACCGGCCGTGCTTCAGCCAAGGCTCCTAGAAGACAGTGGGTCAAGAGAACCAGTATTCCAGCTGTTGATACGTCTCCAGAAAATATCTTGCTGAGTATGGAGAGTGTTTGTTCTCAGGGAGTTCTAGGATCCGGCAGTTCGTGTCTCAAGTGGGAGCCGGTAGGGACCGAGGACGAGTCAAGGGCAGTTTCAGCCGTGACTGATGTGTTGAAGCTTCGGGGAGCTTCAACGGGCCTTTCAGTTGACTGATGAGAAGGCCGCTGTAGCAGGAGAGAGTTGAAAAAGATTACTAGACATACAAGTGTTCTAAGTGGATGACAGTTGAAATTCTTCAAGCCTCCAAGTGGGAGATTGTTGGGCTTTGTGGAGGCTTGTGAGCCGGCCCGACCCATTACTGAAACCCTAGGTTAACCATTTGGCTTTCCTATAAATATGATCCTTGTATTTGTAATTCTAGTGTAGCACAAGTGAAATAAAATCCTCCTGTTACAGTCGTGGAGTAGGGAAACCGAACCACGTTAAATTCTTGTGTGTCCCGTTTGTGTTCCGTTTCTCTTTTCTCTAGATTATTTGTGTGTGTTGTGTGTTTAATTCCCAACAAGTCATTCTTAAATTTATTTCAATTTCAAAAGTTTCAGTATATTAATATCACGCTTTAAAGAGATCTTCAATCACCCACTTTACTTCCACTTCTCCAAGAAGTTATTCCCATCTTTGCTTGTACTCCTCTATATTTTGAGTTGTAGTATTACATTTTACAAACGTAAGCAAAGGGTGTCAAGTTGGGAAAAGGAGAGACAAAACAATGGAAAATGTGGCAATAACTAATCATTTAGCTAGTAATATATATAAAATATGTTACCATTTTTCATCGTGTCAACTTGGGATTTGTTTAGCATATCTGAGATTGTATTATTTTTGGAACCAAAAGAGAAAAAGAAATCTCACGCTATCATCAATAATCTTTTCAGTGTAATAATTGTCTAAGTAAACTTTTAAAAGTAAAGTGGTTTCCTATAGAACTATACGAATCATGTACTTTGCGTTTGATAATCAGTTTGCACCTACGTGTGGTGGGAGTACAGGTATCAAATTGACCGATTAAATTAAATTTCGATAAATTTAAATTAATTGAACTAATAAATAAATGAGTTATTAGTTCAATTAAAAGTTATTTAAGTATAAATGAATTTAAAATGCAACGTAGCTCAATTCTTACTCAGACTTAATTATTTTTTAATGTAATTTTATAATTTTTAATTATTATTAAATTATTATCACTATATATAATATATCAAAATTTTAAAATAATTTTAAAATTTGAAATGTGTCATTGGTAGGTTAATTTAGGCAGTAGAGTTGTAGTTGCATGCCAATTGTGATGGCAACTGAAAGTGGAGTAATCCGCGTGACAGGGAGGGCCATTATACCCGATTCCCCATCTTCCGCGTTAAACCGCGTGATCCTCCGCTATAAATTCCCACAAATACACACCCAGTTAACTAACAAACTAAAAATTAATCTCCCCTAACATGGCAAAGCTTACGCAGAGGATGAAGGAAGTCGAGAAAGTATTTCGAAAATACGACACCAACGGCGACGGAAAAATCTCTCTTTCGGAGCTCGACGGAGTTTTGAATGCTCTCGGCACTAAAACGACGCCGGACGAGGCGAAGCGAATGATGCTAGAGGTTGATACCGACGGTGATGGTTTCATCGATTTGGAAGAATTCGCTGCGTTTCACTGTCCGGTTGAAGGATCTAACAGTAAGGATCTCCGTGACGCTTTTGATTTGTATGATAAGGATAAGAACGGGAAGATTTCGGCTTCGGAGTTGCACTCCGTTATGAAAGGCATTGGAGAGAAGTGTTCACTTAAGGATTGCCGGCGTATGATCAGTTCCGTTGATGACGACGGCGACGGTAGTGTTAATTTTGAGGAGTTTAAGAAGATGATGACTAGAGCTTAATGGTAGGCATTTAATTGAAACTGATTAGCAGTTGAATGTGTTCGTTTCGTTTGACTGATTTCGATATGTGGGTGAAAGTGTTAATAGGAATTCGATTTACCAAATGTTGAATAATCGAATATCAATCATCCTTGATTCAAAAACGCCAAATTGCGTAGTAGATCTGTTTGCTTTTCATTATTTAGAGATGCGCTTTGAATATTTCTTATTGTGTTGTTGCTGCTCGTTCTTTTGTTGGTTGATTTACAGTATTTGCATCATTCATTTTGGTAGGTTTAGGTGTTGGAGTGGTGCACATTGGCTAGATGCTTCGGTTGGGTTATTGTGGTCGATATTCAATAGGGACTATTTTACAAATATCATGTCAATTGCCCACTTCCATATCTTAAACCATGATTAGTGTTAGGTGTGAACTTTTACACGCAAATCATATTAATCCACGGACCCTATGTATATTTAATTTTATATTATTAAGAAAATATATAAAATTAAATTTTGAAAAAAATTTTGCAAATCAATTTAAATAACTTAATAACATAGAAAAAATATTTTATCAAAATTCTCTAAACTACAACAAAATCGTCACATTTTTCGCCTACATGTAATTTTCCCAGAAACTTTCACATATAACCACTAAAATATAGCCTAATCACTCTCCATAGATATAGTTTGATAATTACAATTCGTAGGAGAGAGGAGAGAGAGGGGGGGGGCAAAAAGTGGGAGAGGTGAATTGTATATATGTATAATGGTTAGATAATTGTATATTATACATATGTACTTATATAAAAAGCAAGCGATATTGGGAGAGATAGGGAGAGAGGCGAGCGAGATAGGGAGAGAGGCGAACACGAGAGTGGGAGAGAGGTGAACTATATATTCATATTGGTTAAATAGTTGTAGATTATACATATGCATTTGTATTAATGGCAAGTGAGAGTGGGAGGAAGGAGAGGCGAGAGAGATTAGGAGAGGGAGGAGAGAGGCGAGCGAGAGGGCAGAGAGTGGAAGAGAGGTGAATTGTATATGTATATTGATTAGATAATTGTAAGCAATATAAGTTTTTTTAATCGCTTAATTTTCGCAAAAAGATATCTGATGTTGGCTAAAGAAACTAGATATCCTACCAGTCAATTAATTTAGTATAACTTATAAAAAATATAAGGATTTAAATTACATTATAAAAAATATAAGGATTTAAATTACATTATATCCCTACTTTTTTTCAATTAACAAAAATCCCTCAAAAATTAGTGATATCCGGATTCATAGTTAAAAAGGTGGATACATTAAATTTGATACATTAAAACAAAATTCTTTACATTTTTAAAGGAAAGAGAATATAAAATTGATGTCACTTCCCAAATCAGGCTAATCTAATTGATTTGTATATCTCCCAAATTAAAAGATCCGTCAAATTAAAATTCAAATTGTTTTCTTTCAATTCTCTTCCAAATCTACCCATCCTCAATTCAAAATTTAATTTTTTTTTCTCTCAAATTTGTCTCGCTTCAAACAATTCAAATTTTTTCTTTCAGTTCTCACCCAAATCGTAATAAATTGAAAAAGGTCGAAAACAATAGTTATGATGAATCTTTTAAGACTAGGTAAGAACTTATGTTAAAAGAAATTTTCGCGATGCATGGTGACCAATTGACCATGCCTTGCACCTGTCTTGATTTGTTGTGTTTGATAGAAAAACACTGCTTGTAATAGATGTGGCAGGTTCCAACAGAAAGACGACAAAGATACTCAAAGTAAGTTTCTCACTATGATGGTAATGGTTCTTCTAGACCTTATTGACTGATGTACAACTGGAAAAGGAACAAATTGAAACTCAAAGGAGAATTTGAGCTTCCACTTTCCCAATTGTCGATAATAACAAAAGTCACAAATAACGTTTTCGTGAACAAAATTGGAAAGGGTGGATTTTGACAAGTTTCAAGGTATATACATGACCTATTCAATGAAGAAATCTTTTAGATTTGATTTAAAAAAATTTATTGAAATTTTGGATAAGCAAGATGAGTTATGAATGATATAAAAGTGATGGAATTGTTGTTGGACAAACAAATTCTTTTGTGAATCTTCAAGTTTATCGAAGATCCTTTCAAATTGATTCAAAATTGTTGAAAATTTTGAGTTTCAAAATTATTCTCCTAATTCATTGAAGATCTGTTTAATTTTGATTCAAAATTATCACAAATTTTTGAGAAGATAAATCACGAAGATCCTTTCAATTTAAATTGAATTGTGTTGTATTTCTACTAGATACATTAAATAAGAAAGTGTTGCGCATAAGAATTTAGGTTTGAGATGATACATTATTATTATTTGGTAATTGTTGTGTATCTGATACATTTAGTATGACTTTGAATTATATATCATGCCTAAAAAATTAGTCCATAATACATTATTATTTATGTATCTTATTTTGTTTGAGAAATACTATATTTTATAAATATGATACATGTAATTGTTTAAATAGCATAATTTTTGGTGTGTAATACATAACACAAAGTTTATGTATCAAGTACACTTATATTAAACATGATAAACACTAATAGAAGATCCAACAAAATCAGAGCTATGTATCAATACCTTAAATATGAACAGTGTTAGAATGATAAAGATTTTGATAATTGACAAATACAGAAACAGATGAAAGAAACAGGTTGTACAGACGTGTTCCTTACAGAACGAATCCGACATGGATAAGGAGAACGTCAACCACATGAATTAGAAGTTATAAAGCTGTGGAATTATTATTTTTTCGACAAGCAACAAGTACAAAAAGTTTTCTTTTATAAAGGAGTTCAAAGCCAAGTGAAAGAAGGAAAACTAATTCCTATTTAAGGAACTCTATTTAAGGAAATTGTGTTTTCTTATTTATTTAAGGAAATTCTGTAGAAAAGGAGTCCAAGTAGAAGTCAACAAGGATTTGTAGAATGCAAATACAAGTGGAATTATACAAGGATTTGTTGAAGTTCTGATCTATAAATAGGGAGCTATTTGCATTAAAAAAATTGCGCACTTACATAGAGAGAAGATCAAAACACGATCAAGAAGTTTGAAAGAGTTTTGAGATTTATTGAGTGTAGCAATTTGTGAGGAAAAATTGTAAAATTGTATTCAAGAGTCTTGTTTACAATCTGAGTTTTGTGAGTAGGAGTTGTTCAACAAGTTGTAGAACTTGAAGAACATTGGAAGATATAAAACCGGGGGGTTTTGTGTCTTTGGGTAGCTAGAAATTAGAGTTTATAATTTCTTAGCTAGGAATTAGAGTTTATAATTCCTTAGGTTACATAGCTTTGTAATCTTTTGTTGAGACGTGAAATTTAATAAAGTGGAGTTAAATCATACAGAGGTGTAGGTCGTGGTTTTTACCCTTGTCAGTTGGAGTTTTCCGCGATAAAATATTGTGTCATTATTTTATTTACTTCACAAAACGTAACTGCTGTAATTTCTCAAAGCAACATATAGAATAAACCTGTTCTCTAAGGCGAATTTGGGGGTCAGAATTCCAACAATTGGTATCAGAGCAGGTTATCTTTGAAGAGTCTAACAACTCAAGATAAGATCATAATGAATTCTGCACCTCCTCTTGGGCATGGTCAAGGGCAACACATCAACATACTACCATTATTTAATGGAGAATACTACTCTTGGTGGAAGACAAGATTGGAAGATTTCATTCAAGCTGAAGATTACGAACTATGGATTAGAATTACTAATGGACCATTAATTCCTACTATTACTGATAGTGAAGGGAATAAGGTACCTAAACCTATAGAAAAGTATGGAGAAGCCGATTACAAGATGTTAGGAAAGAATGCAAAAGCTAAGTGCATTCTGGTATGTGGATTAGGACCTGATGAGTTTAACTGCATCGCTAGTTGTACCTCTGCAAAACAAATATGGGACACTTTAAAAAACGCTCACGAAGGTACAACTCAAGTTTGTAAATTCAGAATTGGCAGACTTAGTTCTGAATATGAAGCCTTCAAGATGAAATCCGGAGAATCACTTCAAGATATGATCACCAGATTTACCACTGTTGTAAATGAATTAATATCCTTGGGCAAAGTATACACCACTGAGGAACAGGTAGACAAAGTACTAAGGACTCTGCCTAGATCATGGGAAATAAAAGTTACTGCAATCAGAGAAGCCAAAGATCTAACCAATATGACTTTGGATGAATTAGTAGGAAATCTCAAAACTTATGAGATGAATGTTGACAAAAGAGGTGAAGGAAAAAAAGAGAAAAATCTTGGATTTAAAGCAACTGAAAGTGATGAATCTGACATAGATGATGATGATCTTGCTCTGATAAGTAAGAACTTCATGAAACTCTTAAAAAGGGGATTAAACGCTAGCAAGAAATCACCACCCCAAAAGGGAAGAAATCTTGAGAGACCACAGAGCGGAGGCTGCTTCAAGTGTGGTGAGACAGATCATCAGATCAAGGATTGCCCAATGTGGGAATTAGAATGGAAAAAGGAAAAAACTGAAAAAGAAAGGAAGGAACTCTTTAATAAAAAGAAAAACAAAGAAAAAGAACAAGCAATGTATGCAGCTTGGGGAACAGGTTCTTCAGACATGTATGAAGAAGATGATGAGGACATTGCTTTGATGGCGATAGAAGAATCAGATGCTGAACCTGAATCAGACTCTGAAGAAACTGAGGTAAATCTTCTTAACCTAAAAGATAAACTAGTAAAGTTCTCTAAGAAAAAACTTTCATTCTTATTACTTGCTTCCATAGACACAATTCAAGAACTTGTTAACACCAAGAGCAACTACTTGCTTCCTTATCTAGCTTAAAGTTTGAGCACATTGATCTTAATAAGAACAAACATGACCTTCAAGGGAAAATCAAGCAACTTGAATCTCACAATCTGAAACTAAGAACTGAGAATCTAAAATTAAAAGTTCTTGGTAAAGAAAAAGGGAGTGAACTGCCTGACCAAACACTTGAGGTCGACAAACTCAAAAATATTATAAAACTAGAAAAGGAAAATTCTAGAAGAATAAATCTTGAATTAACTAGGATGAGAAGTGATCTGGAAAGAGCAAATAAGTGGACAAAATCCTCCATGATAGTAACCCATCTAGGTAACAATAATAGGGACATTAAAACTGGAATAGGGTATGAACAACCCATAAATGGGAATCCTATGTTTTGTATTATTTGTGGTATCTCAGGTCACTCTAAACAATATTGTCCTAAATACAAAGCTAGTGCAGAAAATAATGCGAGAGGAACTTATAAAACTGTTCAAAGGAACAGGTATACTCAAAGGAAAAATAATCTGCCCAAGTGGGCTTATAGAGATCTTATTCATCCTTTTTATCAATACAAAGGACCCAAGCTAGTCTGGGTTCCTAAATCTAACATTTGAATTTGCAGGAAAAGTGAGAGGAAGCAGACAACATTCACCAATTGAACATGTTGTTTCAGATGCATGATTGTAACATAAAAAAAATCCTCTCACTTGAAAAAAAAAATGGATGAATAACATTAACTGGAAAAAAGAAGTTGAAAAAAAATGGTTGAAAAAAAGAGGGAGAAAGACTGAAGAAGCATGTTGAAGGAAACAGGTTCAACCTATGCAGTATCTAACAATTATGCGCACTATGATGATCAATCAATCAAAAATATGATCAGCCAAGGAAAACACTTTCAAAAGGAACAATTTGAAACTTGGGGATGATTAAGGTTACATAAGTATCCAAAAATGGCTAATGAACATTGCGCATATTGCCCTCTAATATTGAATTCTATGCTCAGTTTTGTACATTAAGTTGTATGTCTCTATACCACTTTTAAAGTCATGCTACTCATGCACTATAACATTGTATTTGCATCTAGCACAGGAGAGAGACTTGGTAAAATTGAAGTAAAATTCAGCATTATCCTGAGATCTAAGGTATGTGCACTACAGTTATTCATGATTAAATATAAAGTCAATGCACTTGAACCTATTTCTTCCACTTGTCCCAAAAGATATTCATGCCATAATACTACCAAAACAAATATCTTCTTAAAAAGCCTTATCCCAATGTGATGGTCTGTGGTTGAGATGAATTTGATGGAGGACACCTCTACTTGGGGCCTTATAAATACAGATTAAGAATGTAGAGTGTTGGTTCTTAGGGGGAATATTTTGTATTCAGTAAAGTCTTAGAGGATTTACATTGTGAGGGGAAATATTTTGGAGACCCTATACTTGAACAAAGTTCACTTGTTAGGCTCAACTTGGGTGCATCTAGTAAAAGGGAATCGATGAGAGATACATCTGTCGAACCTAGTTCTTCTATTGGGAACCATATAAACTGGGATTTCGGATTGATATAAAATAAAATAAAATTTATAGTTGGTGCTGCAGTTGATAATACACGTCCAGAGAACAGATTGAGAGAACATGTCCCTTTACAAGTGATATTCAAGAAAATTTGTTCCTCTTACTGACTCTATTGAAATTAAAGATGAGTGAACTATTGTTTCTGCAGAAAGAACATGATTGATTGAACAAGTTCCTTAAAAGTGAAAAAAAAAAGAAAAAAAAGGATTGAGCGTGCATAGACCAAGGTTAACTTTGAAATTGAGAAGGCTGCTAATTTTGTTAATCCAAAAGATATTTTTGCTGCTAAAAAATGACTTTTATTTATCCTCTCATCTTTTGATATTACCTAACCACTCTAGCCTTTGACTTCCAATTTTTTTTTCATCACAAGTGCTTGATTCTATGTTTAATTTTGATTACATTTGTGGTGTATATGCTTTTTGATTAATGCTAATGTTGGGGTTGAGTTTCAGGTTAATGTCTATCTCCTATGTTTATGCTAATGCTTTGTTTTAGCTTATTGGGTTCTTGATTTTTAAGTGTTTGTGTAAGTGATAGCCCAGTGGCCATGAGTATCGAATTTGCCTAATGTCAAAAGGGGGAAGCAGCTGCATATGAGTTATGTGTACCTATTCAATGCAAGCAGATAAAATTTGCCATAGTCAAAAAGGGGGAATTTGTTAAAGTATTGTTGTTTTGAAGTATGGCAAAGTTAAGGAGTTGTAGTAGTAACATGGCAAAAGTAGGAAGATGTGTGTCTTATTTGCTAAGTTCGAAATGTATAATTGTCATCATCAAAAAGGGGGAATTTGTTAGAATGATAAAGATTTTGATAATTGACAAACACAGAAACAGATGAAAGAAACAGGTTGTACAGACGTGTTCCTTACAGAACGAATCCGACTTGTATAAGGAGAACGTCAACCACGTGAATTAGAAGTTATAAAGCTGTGGAATTATTATTTTTCGACAAGCAACAAGTACAAAAAGTTTTCTTTTATAAAGGAGTTCAAAGCCAAGTGAAAGAAGGAAAACTAATTCCTATTTAAGGAAATCTATTTAAGAAAATTGTGTTTTCTTATTTATTTAAGGAAATTCTGTAGATAGGAGTCCATGTAGAAGTCAAAAAGGATTTGTAGAAGGCAAATACAAGTTGAATTATACAAGGATTTGTTGAAGTTCTGATCTATAAATAGGGAGCTATTTGCATAAAAAAAATTGCGCACTTACATAGAGAGAAGATCAAAACACGATCAAGAAGTTTGAAAGAGTTTTGAGATTTATTGAGAGTGTAGCAATTTGTGAGGAAAAATTGTAAAATTGTATTCAAGAGTCTTGTTTACAATCTGAGTTTTGTGAGTAGGAGTTGTTCGACAAGTTGTAGAACTTGAAGAACATTGGAAGATATAAAACCGGGGGTTTTGTGTCTTTGGGTAGCTAGAAATTAGAGTTTATAATTTCTTATCTAGGATTAGAGTTTATAATTCCTCTAGGAATTAGAGTTTATAATTCCTTAGGTTACATAGCTTTGTAATCTTTTGTTGAGACGTGAAATTTAATAAAGTGGAGTTAAATCATACAGAGGTGTAGGTCGTGGTTTTTACCCTTGTGAGTTGGGGTTTTTCGCGATAAAATATTGTGTCATTATTTTATTTACTTCACAAAACGTAAATGTTTTAATTTCTCAAAGGAACATATAGAATAAACCTGTTCCTAAGGCGAATTTGGGGGTCAGAATTCCAACAAACAGGATATTGTAACACCCCAGAAATTTTTTCGAACTAAGACTTGAGCCGTTCATCGTAGTGAGTGAGATTTCACGAAGGAATTAAAAATTTCTTACTATTAAGTCAGTTCACTAGATTTAGCACCTTGAGTTCCAAAAAGAATTAAATTGGAAATAGCAAAATCTGAAATTTTGCAAGTTAAGTTAAGTATGAGTTTTGAGTCAACTTCAGACGACCATAACTCCTAGCACATAATGAGTTAGGTGTGCTACAAGATACCATAGAAAAGCTCTTTGAATTATCTTTTTAAAGCCGACGAGTTTGTTGATTTTGAGTTCGGATGAGTGAGATATTACATTTTGAAGTTAAGATGTCCAGTTAAGAAAAGTTTTAGCCAAAAATATGAGGGGTATTTAGGTCTTTTCCTTACCCTATCAGATTTAATTCATTTTTAGTAATATTTTAGGGGTCTAATCCTTTTAGGTTCAGTTTTATAATTCTAATATACACCTAGAATTTCAGTTGAGATTTCAAGAAGAGGCAAGAAGAAAAAAGAGGAGAAAAGAGGAAAGGATGAAGATGTTCGTCGACGTTTTTGAGTTTAGTTGCGAATTTTCACCATGGGTTTAATCCCTAAGAGGTATGTAAGCTTCCATAGTGTTGGGTTAGTTCACCCACACGCCAATCATGTTATTTTTCAGCGAAATTTTATTCTTAAAGTTTAAGGATTTAAGTTCTTGATTCTTGAGGTTCATTCTAAATCTTGTTGTGTTGGATTATTGAGAAGAAATTGAGTAATTTGATTGTTGTTTTCAGTATATTAGAGTATAATTAAGTTAACTAATTGAATCTAAGTGATTGAAAAGAAACCATAGAAACCGTTCGAGTTTAGACGAGTTAGGGTGAGAAAACGAGCAAGATGTTCAGCAGATTTTCTGGGTTGGGGCTTGGCGCGACGCGCCTTCCAGAGCGCCCCAAACCCTTTTGTACTCCAGGGGTTGGTGCCCCACGCCACCCATATCCCTAGGGTCGCTTGCCTTATCCAGTTTGCCCCGTTTACTCTGTTTGAGCTCATTTAAAGTGCATCTTCACACCTTTCGATTATAAATACTTTGAATTACTTTTAGACACTTGGAAATCATTCATAACATGAATCATAACCTTGAAATAATAATTCTATTTCAATCTAATGTTAAGATTAAGTTTTGAGAGTTCTTCCGCACCTTTTAAAAGAGTCCCTTCGAGTCCTTTTGAGGAGTCTTTTACAACTTCTAGTAACTTGTTTCAAGACTTGAGTAAGTGAGCATGAGATTAAGAAGAATGTATTGATGAGTCTACAATATCACCTATATCCTTCATATCATGAACCATAACTCTTGAATTCATAGTTCACATTCAAGAGAGAGTTACGAGTAGAGTTCAAGAAAGTCTTTAAGTTCAATTGTGAATTCTTTGATATCCATCATTGATTTGGACTAAGTTTTGAGAAAGTAAGTAAGAGAATGAGAAGATTTGTATACATGAGTTCCATCTAGTTACGTAGACTTTCAAGTCGAGTTGCTTATACCCATAACTTCCACATGAACTCCATAAATTGAGTATCATTGAGAGGATTAGTATCTCCAAATTTCAAGTCTTGAATATTGAGTTCCTTATTCCTTTTGGGATTATATTTCTAATCATGCGACTATTACATGTTACCCGTTAAGTCTTTGAGTTAAGTAGTTCATGTCCATACTTCTGCATGAACCCTCTGAGTCAAGCTTGAGTCATTGAGTTAAGTAGTTCATGCCCATAATTCTGCATGAACCCTCCGAATCGAGCATTCTTGAGATGAGTAGTATCATTGAATTTTTTGAGTTTTGGAGTTTTTACGTTCAAGTATTGAGTTTTATGCATGGTTATTGAAAACTTGAATTGAGTCGTTCATGTTTATAATTCGACATGAATCCTTTTTAAGAAGTTCTTTTACAAATTATTTTAAAACTTGTTTTAAAACTTGACCACTGAGTTGAGTTAGAGTAAAGTTGAAGTTATGTTCTTCAAAGAAGTATAGGTGACTAAGTATTCCCTAAACATTTATAAATATTTTCACATTTATGTTAAAAGAGGAAACTAAGATTTCCAAAAGAGTTTTGAGCAAGAAAAGGGAACATTGATTCCAAGAGAGCATTCTAAAGTTAAGTGTTGAGCAATTATCTCAACCCAAAGAAGGAAGTTGTTTTAAAGACACGTGAGCTAAAATATATTCTGGGAGTAGTATTAAGCATCGATGTGGAAATGAGAGTTCATATTAACTCAAGTCTCCATAAAATCATGTAGTCATCATGGGTATTAATGAGTCGTACTTTTTAGATGCTCACGTAAGTTAAGCTAGTGGATCTACCAAGTTAAGGAGTTTTATGCGATGACAAAATATATGACAATTCTGGCAGTGTGGGCGAGACGTTGTATCATTACTTGGGCTCATAGTGGTGGTCATCGATTACAGTTTCTCCTCCAGAAACTCTATTACCTTCTTATATATGTAATGTTTAATTTTTTATTGTATTTTCTTTAACGAATTAAGTTTCTTTTACTATTTTATAAAGCTTTTTATATATAGCATGTGTATTATTGCTTTATATTGAGTTGAGTATCCATAGTCAAGTATATCATATCCTTGTATTCAGTATTTAATCTCTGAGTTGAGTGTCTTATTCTTGAGTATGATGAGTTGAGTAAGTCGAGTACTTTGAGTATTCTTGAGTATTCCTTGAATTTCAAGTTTGAGAAGAGGTAAATACGTTTCCATTTTTTTCAAGTATCAAGATTATGTTATGTTTTAAATTCCCCTACATGCTCGTACATTTCATGTACTGAGCCATTTGACCTGCATCTTCTCATGATGCAGACACATGTATTCAGGATCATCAACAGGAGCTTCGTTGATACATCCGAGAGTTTTGAGTTAGCTATGGTAAGCCTCCTTACTTCCAGAGGATTTTATTTACTTTCCAGTTTAGTTAGAAGGTCGTGGGTCTTGTCCCGACTTTCATCCTTGTCAGTTAGAGGTTTCATAGATAGTCAGTTTAGTTAAGAATTTTGTATTGTTCATTTATTTTAATAAATGTTTTAAAGACTAAAGTTGTCTATTTTATGGCTAGTTGAACATATTATTTTTATTCAAAGTTGTTCATTTAAGTTAAAGTTTTGTAAAGTTGAGTTTATTGAATTTTATTTCAGTTTTAAGCTTTTATATGGTTAAGTTAGTATTTCGCTTGTAGTCAGCTAGGATGAGGGTTCGCTCGGGGACCAGCAATGGTCTTCGAGTGTCGGCCACGTCCAGGATGTAGACTCGGGTCGTGACAGATACAGTACATAAATCAAAAGTTATTGTGAAAGTGATGTATCAGATCAATGGTAACACTAAAAAAAGACTAATTTAAGAATCAAAAGTAAGTCTAAAAAACTGAAAGATCGAACCAACGAATGAAGTCTATCAAGACCGCCATCAAAAATTTCTACAACCACTTCAAATGCGTTCCAGGATGAACTATGTGCATTGCAAAGATTTTCCACCTCTCTTCCATAGAAAGATCGGGGGTAAACGATTCAGTAATTTTTAAGATGAAAACAATAAAAAACAAATAAAAGAAATTGAAAATTGAAGTGATGGAAAGAAATCTACCTCTTGAATAACTTGAAATCATTTATTGGAAAGAGAAAATTTGAAATTCAAAAATAGATTGATGAAAGTAACTGTGGAAAGATTTGTGGAATAAAAAACAAAGAAGGAAAATCATGGATAGGAGATTCCAAATTAATGTATCCAGAAAAAAAAATGATGAGATCCAATCAAATATAATTAGCTCAAGTAATGTTCAATGACCTTATAGATTCATGCCATGTGTATTATATGATTATTTATGGTTGAGATATTCATCTTAATAATTAAAACAACAAAGTTGTCAACTATTTTTATCTTTTAAAACTGACGAATAAAGCAATTAAGTATATACACCCAAGCTAATATTTTTTTTAAAAAAAATTAAGATCGAAAAAGAAAATTTAATATACCTGATTGAAAGTATTTGCATTATCAATTAAGTCTTATCGTCAACTCTCGATCCGCACACCGCCAATCTTAATTTTTTTTTCCTTGAAAATATTAGCTTGGGTACATTTATTGCTTTATTTGATAGTTTTTAAAAAAATAAAAATAGTTGACAACTTTGTTGTTAGTATTATTAAGATGAGTATATAATATAAATTTATTATTAAGATGAGTATATATAATTTAAATGAATCTCAACAATAAATTATTATATAGTACACATGGCATAAATCTATAACACCATTGAACATTATTTGACCTAATTATATTTGATCGGATCTTTATCCAAAAAAAGAATTTTTGATATTAAATATGATAATAAATGATGTGTTTTTATTATTTATTTTTTTTAGAAAATTTTCAAGCAGCGATTTTATTGAATTTTTTTTTAGAGAATTGCTGCCAATATTTTAAAAAAAAATCTTTTTTTTAAAAAAAAATCAAGTGACAGTCATGGTTTTAAAAGAAAGGGATTTAAAGCAAATCGCTTGCAATGCAGCAATTTCAATTTTAATTTCTGTTTTTTATTTTATAAAAGGCTACCATATTTTGGTTTTTAAATATAAAAAATTTTTGGAAAAAATGTTGCAGGGGCAGTGGTCTTTGAAAAAAAATTTAACAGCGTCAATAATTGTCAGAAGAATCGCTCCGTCAGGAATGATTCTGCTCTTTTGGTAAAATAAAAATTTGATGTGCCGTTTATGTTATTCGAAAGAAAAAAGTTATCCTTCTAACTTTGAACTCAATTTATATGAGTTGGGGTGAGTGACAAATTATCTAAAATTGTGTGAGCATCCAAATCTCTAACTCTCTTGACTGAGCCTACAGTCAAGTAACAATGAAAGATCATACTTGTAATATCAGGAAAACCTTTCATTAGTCCTAAATTTGTTGGTTTATCTAGTCCTAAATTTGAATATTTCTAATAACATTTTCTGATCCAAAAGGTAGAAGAATGAGCAAATTAGGTGATAGGACTATTCATAAATTGCAATTTTCCAAACCTGGTAGCTTGCATTGCTTTTTGGCTCAAATCCAAATCCTCCAGGTCTATTCTTTGACAGAACAATGATCTTTACATACTGCTGAAAGAACTATTGGAAGCCACATTTTAGACCAACTTCCAATACATTTTGGAAGCACCTATGGTTTGGTGTGATAAATGGTACATCTCTATCTTTAACTAAAGATTTAGTTGTTCCAGTGCTAAAAATAATAAAGTCATGATAGAGAGGTGTTCTCTCCTTATTGGACATGCAACACGACTCTCTTCAAAGTGGATACCAAACACTAGTGAGAACTGAGAAGTCAAAAATAATACAGAAATACAATAGATTTGTATAATCAAATTATCAGACGCAGATTTTGTTGTCAACATGTAAGTGCGACAAACCTGAATTCTCAATATAGATACATAAGCATTATAGTCATTGATAATCAAATTATAATCAGCAGAATGACCTAGGCGACCACTTCGTTTGTCAGTTGGACCCTCCTACTCAATACTGTGCCTATCAAACCCTTAAACTCATCGAACACAATATTCTAATCATCTGACCATTAACCAAACTTATGTGACATTAATTTAGTGAGTTGAAAATACGTGTGATTACACGCGCTTCAAAACGAGTTAAAACAATATTTTACATTAAAAAAATCAATTTAACAAAATTAAAATATAAAATTCATCTTCTCCGATCCTCGTTCACCCACTCGCCACCCTTTCTTGTTCTCCATCAGCACTCTCACCTCTACCCCTCACCACAACCCTCAACTTTCTTCTTTCTCCATTCCCACATTCACTCTTCTCCTCCTCTTCTTTTTTTTTTTTATACAAATTAATAGCCTCAACTTTTTCTAAAATTTTCATTTTTTAGGTTTGAAAAATTTTAGTACCATTCTTTTATTAGATGGTTTCGCGAATATAATGTGGATAATTTGAAGGATTGTGACAATTGAAAATTTTAGAACTCCATTGATAAACTTGAAAAAGCTTTAAAAATAATAAATGGGTGTTGTGAATTTGTAAAATTAATCAAAAATTTTGATTGGGGTTCATTTGAGTTTGTGTTGGTAAATTTGTAGATGAATTTACAAGCTAAATCAAGAAGAATTTAATCTAATGAGTATGAATCTAATTCTCAATTTATGACCAAATATAAAGAAGATGACTATTTGAAAAGTTTAAGATATTAAAGAATTGATGTATTTGATTTTTTTTTAGCATTTAATTTCACATATGGCATTAAAAGATGATGTGAAATTTTACGTCTAACTGCAACCATTACATGCACATTGACCGAAGGAGAAAAGGACTTAAAATATTGTATTCTTATGGGTTTAAGAGTTTAATTGGCAAAGTGATAAGTATAAAGACTCAACACAAATGAAGCCAAATATAAAATTAATCTTTTAGGTCATTCTACCATTATAATAACAACACTTGAATCACAAAAAGAAGTACTGAAATGCAAGTAACTAAAGATAGCCATAAAAACGGGAATGAGAAGTTAAGACTCAAGAAGAAGAAGATGGGGAGGAAAAGACCGTTTCTTCATAATACCATTAAAGGTCTACTAAACCTGGATCCCAAACAAAACAAGTACTGGGCTATCTAATTCTTGGGTCTTTATGTGGTTTAGCCTCAAAGTCCAACAACTTTGGCCAGCCGTGTTTACAACAGTAAGCAACAACAACAAAAGGATAAGTTCGTTTCATATTTTCATGTAGGTGACTACAGAATCTAGCTTTTCTCACAATATAAGCTGCAACAGAATTAGCTATAGATTCTTGGAACTAGGAACGTCTATCCATTGCAACTGAAGCTCTATTTCACCACACTCAACATTCCTCAACCTAAGAAACACATTTTGAACAACCTTGCCGTCTTCATACACAATACAACTTTCTTCTGAATAGCAATTCTGCCGGTTAGGCATTATTCTCGAAATTATTACTCCATTGGGGATGTTCTTATAGCGCGTCATCCTTACTGCATCTATAAATGGTACAATGTCAAGTTCAGCATCGCCCATTTTATCATCGCGAGAAAATGTATCCTTGTCATAAACTTGCTGCAATGACAGCAATAGAAACACAATAAACATCACACTCTGGTTTTATTAATTGAAAACAAGTCATATAAGCTACTAAATTAAATTGTAAATCAAGTAGGATGTCAAATACGGAGATTGAATTAAGGCGGATCAAATAGTCAAGAATTGATAAATGGACGGGTCAAATCAGGTTATATCCCTAAACATAGCGACACTTGGGGTGTGTTTGGTAAGGAGGAAAAACTTTTCCGAAAAATATTCTCCAATTTTTTCATGTTTAGTTGGATCCAATATTTTTGAAAATGTTTTTCAAATAAACTAATTTTCCTCAAATTTAAGTAAATGACTTCTCTTCGAAACTTAAGCAAAATATTTTCCAAAACTCTCTACCAACCTCTCCCCTACCCACCCCACCCTACCAGCCCCCAACCCATGCTCCCCTACGAGGCCCCCCTACCAGCGCCTCTATCCCTAAAAAAGTTTGAAGTTTATTTTTTAAAACATACCTTCAACTTCAAAATTTCATATTTTTTTTCCTACCCTCGACCTCCAACCCCACTAGCCCCCTACCACCAAAAAAAAATTAATATTGTTTTTTTTTAAAATAAAAAAATCAAACTTCAAATATTAATTTTTTCATCTTTACCCTCAAACTACCCCCACCCCCACCCCCACCACGGAAAAAAATTTAAGCTTGTTTTTTTAAAGAAAAATCAACTTTAAAAATTATTTGCTACTTTAATAAAAATAAAAAATATTTCTCAAAAATTCAGTCAAAAACCAAACATTAAAATATTTTATACTCACTAAAAACATGACAAAATAAGTCAAATATCTAATTATTTTAGAGAATAACAATTTCTAGGAAAACATTTTCGTTTGTACCAAACACACCCTTGATGAATATGAATTTATTTTATAATTAGAAGGAAGTTGAACTTGAAAGGCATAATTTACCTTCGAAGACTGAATTGATACGGTATTAGGCTGTTTCCTAAACGTGTATTATTGTTTAATTTTCTCTTGATAAATCAAAAGAATAATTAAATTAATTTCATAATGAAACAACATGAAGAAAATTAAATTACCAGCTTGATTGGGAGAATTGGTTCAGTAATACATAGCGTTAAGTCTTCATTCCATTCGGGATTAACATTCTTCTTCACCACTCGAGTCTTCAATTTCTGATTCCAATAATATCAAACACAAAATTAACAAAACAATTCAGCAACTCCCATAACAATTCGTATGATAAACTGAAAATAACAATTACATAAATCTCGCACACACAACAAAACGAGAGATACGATAAACAAGCTTTGTTTTCTCAGTTCCTGAAAATTACAGAATTTTGATTTTATAATTAAAAAATAACAAAGAGAAATCTGAGGTTACGGAATTTTGAATAAAGAAGAACAGAAATGAGGTGAAACTGAAAGAGTGAAGAAGAAGAAAAGGGGGGAAATTACCTGTTTGCCCATTGTAACAACAACATATGGATCACTGCTTCTTAAGTCTCTAATGGCCAAATTGATGCCTCTGATTATACGAACTCTGAGAAGACCCAACTGATTCTCCATTAAAACCTTTAAAACTTGTAGTGATTGATTTTGCAAAAGTGGGTAGCTTTATAGTAGTTAAACTTAAAACCTTAGAAGGGTATAGGCAGGGGATGGGGTCCACAGAATTGCAAGTTAGAAAAATTGAAATTCAACTCCAGAAAGGAATGTCAAGAAACATCTAGAACCTTACCCCTCATTGTTTACGAGCTAGGACCCATTTGAATTGACTTTTGGTTTATCGCTTATAAGTTAAAAGTTATAATTTAGGATTTTTTTGTTATTGACTTTGGTTTATTTTTTGTTTATTTAACTTTAAAATAAGTATTTATAAATATTTCTTAATTTTACTCAAACACTTCAAAATTGTTTAAAAATTATTTTAATTTTAAAGTATCTAAAATAAGTCAAATCCTAATGAATGTTTAGTTTCACTAAATATGAGTTTCATTTTTTTTTTTAAAAAGAGAGAATCTTTTCTTTATATGATGGGGTTCAAAGTCCTAGTATGGAAAAGTATTTATACGATATCTTCCTTACTATTAAGACATCAATCAATTTTGTTCGGAAGTTAACAAGTTAATATATAAGGTCTATAAATATATTATTAGGTTCGTCTAAACAATAACAAATTGTTTTTTATGTTTTGGGAATTAGTTTAAGAGCTTATTAACATTTTTAATTAGGAAAAGTTCTTTCTACTTACGCCTCAAAAGAAAAACGCGTCTCACCTAAGCATACGTCCAAAATGATAGGGTTTATGTCTCATGATATTTCTAACTCAAAATTTCTTATGATTTTACTATGCTTCGTCCTGAAATTCACCTCAAAACTGACTCTAAAATTGTCTTGTATCAACACCAATATATTATATTAAAAAAATACCAATAAATCAAGTCAAACTCATAAGTATATGAGAATAGCGCAAAAAAGACAATTAGCATCGCATCAATCAATATGTGACACAAATTTAACATGCAATGTTTCCTTTGTTACTGTCTCTTCAACAAACACAATTTTAATGAGAGGACTAAATAAGGTCTCTTTAAATTGAGACCCTCTCTTTCCTACCCTTTTTCCTTTTTTTAAATTCCTTACTTCATCATTATTTTTCGTTTCAACTTTTTTTTTCTTAATAAAGATGGTATTCAAGTTAATTGAGGTATACTTTAACTATTTCGTCAATAACGTCGTCATAGTAACTTAATATATTAACTACTTGAATTATTATCTTATTGCTAAGAATTCTATGATAATATTTTGAATAGGATTGTGAGATCGTAACAACCAAAAATGATAGGGGGTTTGAACAATTACCCCTTTGAACATATACATACTACAAAATAGAAAAGGGACCACTATGTTGCAATTAAAGAAACCTGAGACGTGGACAAACGAAAGGATCAAAATGTTTATGATGTCATTATAATTCAGAAAATCATAGAAAGATAGATGGACGATATATAGTTTTCCCTAACAGTACTCAAAAGTCAAGTCGTTGCCACTGGGGTACATATATCCACTAGCAAAATGTGAGTTCAGACATCACAATCTTGTGTATGGATAGAGTACTCCTGATCCATGCATATATAGTCAGATAGCAGTCAAATACACACTATATATATGTACACACCTAACATACTATTCGATTGAATTAATTGATTTTTTAAATATTTTTTATTTTTAATTTTGAAGGTGTTTGAAAAGGTTAAAAAGTGTTTTAAATATTCGTTTTTAAATCATAAAAGTTAAGAGATAAGTCAAAAGTAGTGTACCTTCTATTTTATGACTTTTAACTTATGACTTATAAATGAATATATTGTAGAAGTTCATCCAAACAGGTATTAGTAATTGCATGCTATATAGTGGAGTGTAAAATAAAGAACGCAAGATTTAACTTGGTTTGAATTATAGCTTATGCCCATTAGAAAATAATTATTTTTATATCTCCCCAATAATTTTTCTTCCTTTGAGCTAGTTTTTAAAGCATGAGATAGGCTCCGGATCAAGTTCAATATGATATTAAATAGAACCCATCTCATCATGATGTTGGATGCCAAATTTAAATTGTTCACATGTCAAATGTTGCCTGAGATTGATGTGAAGTATTGAAGAATGAAAAAGTCTCATATTAATGACTAGTGACGGACTGTGAAGTGAGATTTTAAAGAAAAAAAGCCTCAATAATTAATAAGATAAGTGATCTTCTTATAAGACTTTAGAAATCATCCTCCCTTTAAATTATTATTTTTAATTAGATCCGAGACCAAATTTAATATGTCATTGCAAATTTGTGGTTTTTTCTACCAGTGCGTTATATTATTTTATTTAATTGACTTGTGATAATGAGATATACTCAATCAGGTGTATAGTTATTAAAATACAAATTGCATGAGAAATACCAGTAATTAAATGATGAATTACAAGCTTAAAATTTTTTGAAATTTATTTATATGTTCAAACTACAAGCACCACTTATTTTACAACGAAAAGAGTAGCAAACATCCTACTAAATGAT
Organism: Solanum pennellii; assembly: GCF_001406875.1. NCBI lineage: Eukaryota > Viridiplantae > Streptophyta > Magnoliopsida > Solanales > Solanaceae > Solanum > Solanum pennellii. Next base: position 38,345,953 of record NC_028638.1, read on the forward strand.
AAAGGATTTCAATATCTGTCACCAGCTTTTGTATTTAGAGCCTGTTTGGCTCAGCTTAAAAGCTGGTCAAACTGACTTAAAAGCTGGTTTTTGACTTATTTAGCTGTTTGGCAATTCTCAAAATAACTTATTTTAAGTTAAAAAAAAACTTATTTTAAGCCAAAAGTTAAAAGCTGGAGTAGGGGTGCTTTTTTTTTCCAGCTTATAAGCTGTTTTAAGTTGACCACATTTTTACCTTTTTACCCTTAATATTTTTATACAATCTCCAAATTACCCACATAACCCTAACATCTCTTTCTTCTATTTTTCCCTTTTCACGTGTGGATGATAGACAATTACTATTACTAATGAATGAAAATAAAATAAATCTTAAATCTTTCAAGTGATCTATTCAAATTATATATTATTAAAATGTAAAATAAGTTGCACATATAACTTAAATAAAAATTTATATT